>NW_017308157.1:205722-216754 GCF_000935625.1 Nanorana parkeri
ACAGAAGTCTGATATAACTCTCTATCAATCTCAATAAATCTGCAATTACTAACTAGAACTATCTCTCTCTCTCTCTCTGTATATATATCTCTGTATATACCTCTGTATATATATCTCTGTATATATATCTCTGTATATATCTCTCTGTATATATATCTCTCTGTATATATATATATCTTTGTATATATATATATATCTCTGTACATATATCTCTGTATATATATCTCTGTATATATATATATCTCTGTATATAGCTCTCTGTATACAGTATATATCTCTGTATATATCTCTCTGTATATATCTCTCTGTATATATATATCTCTGTATATCTCTATCTCTGTATATCTCTCTCTGTATATCTCTCTCTGTATATCTCTCTCTGTATATCTCTCTCTGTATATCTCTCTCTGTATATCTCTCTCTGTATATCTCTCATCAGTCTCCTTCAACACACTACACAGGGCTGCGGTGTCAGCAGCCTTACATAGTGTGCTGCAGGGACTTAGCTGTGAGACATGATTGGGCAGAGTCATCGTGACTTTGCCCAATCATGGCTCTATGTTTGTATTGAGCCCTGATTGGCACAGTCTTGCACCTGACCTGCGGTCAGGTGCAAGACTGAAGCCAATTACCGTTTCGGACGGCGCAGTGCATTGTGGGATGTCCCGCGGTCGAACAAACCGCAGACACCCCATAATGTTCGGTGTTCGGCGAACACTCGAACATGCTATGTTCGAGTCGACCATAGGTTCGACTCGAACGCGAAGCTCATCCCTATCTGTGACGCCATTTGATCCTTTGACCAGCAGTGTCTTCAGCAATCCCTGCACCCTTGTGCTCCTAGAGATTCTTGCACTCCTGTCTTTATGCGTGTCCAGCACCCCAGCCCTTCCAAAGACTCTTGTTGCTGTGCACTCCTATGTGTCCAGCACCTGGTGTTTACAGTCTCTTACTACTGGGTACTTCTGTGTGTCCAGCACCCCTGCACATCCAAAGACTCTTATCATTGTGGACTCTTGTGTGTCCAGTGCCCAATGCTTCCAGTCTGTAGCTACTGTGTAATTCTGTGCCATACCAGTATTTCCAGAAGCTCTGGCTACTGGGCATCTCTACATGCCCAGCACCCCAGTGCTTCTAGACACGTTAGCTACTGTACACGTTAGTGCTTCCAGTGACCTTTTCTACTGTGCACTTCTATGTTACCAGCATTCCATTGCTTCCAGAAACTCTAGCTAATTGTGTCATTCAGTGGGTCTAGCACCCCAGTGCTTCCGGAGACCCTGTGTTACCCAGAAACCCCAGTGTAATCATTGTATTTGGCAAGCTGCCATCTGATTTGGTGTGTCCAAAGGGCCACAACCTGGGAGCCATTGTGCAGCAACACCCATCACCCCACACGGAGTGCACTGGTGAATGCCAGGTTGCTCCTCAGACCTGAACCTTGCCTTTTTTAGATCTCACACCTCTACCAAATGTGCAGATGAAACAGTTGTTCTACGATTACAGCCATACATGACACAGGATGCACAAGAGCACATAAAAATTACATCCAACCTTCCCCAAACCCCCTCCCAGCCCTGTACTGGCAATTATTCTCAAAATATAGACTTCGGGTATGTCTTTGGTAAAAAATGGCCAACATCAAGACAGTATGCAAGTACTTGAAAAGAAAGACAAGCATGGTTTAAAAATTAGAGTTACTGTTTGAGAAACAATAGCCACAAATTTTGTACAGTGACTAAACCGTATGTAAGCAGATTTATTTGGTCGCAGTGTAAGAGGGACAGATGAAGAAGGATTATCCTTAAAGTGGCATTAAGCCCAGTAGTTAACCTGCCTGTAAAGTGGTGCATCGATACGATGTAAAGAACCTGCTGCAGCAAAACTGACAATTCTAAAGAAAAAAAATGACCCTTTTTTTTTTAAAGCATGCAGTTCACCCTCCCAAACAATACCAGATCCTTTAGGTCTGGTTGGAATGTTAGGAGGGATCCCATTCAAAAAAAGCATGGGGTTACCCCCAAAAGTAATACTAGACCCTTAAGGTCTGGTAAGAATTTTAGGAGGGGCCCTGTTTAAAAAAAGGACTAATACAAAAGTGTGTGGGGTTCCCCCTTAAAGTCATACCTGGCCCTTAAGGTCTGGTAGGAATTTTAAGGAGGAACCCCACCCCAGAAAATGGGGGGGGGAGTGGAGTCCCCCTAAAATTCCATACCAAACCCTTGATCCGAGCACAGGCCTGGCAGGGCGGGAAAGGGGGGGGAACAGCAAGACCCTTCCCTTCCTGCGATACCAGGCCACATGCCCTCGGCACTGGGAGGGTGCCTTTCAGGGTCGCACCTTGCCCTGTGCCGATGGGGACAAGGGCCTCTTCCCCACAAGCCCTTTAATAAAGAGGCACTCAGATGTGCCCCCCCTTGTGAATGAGTAAGGGGTACTTACTTGAAGCCCTACCCATTCACTAAAGTGTTAAAATCTCCTCTTCTTTTTCCATCCGGAATGGAACCAGACAGGGATGCCCACTATCCCCATATCTTTACATCCTGGCAATGGAACTCTTGCGGAAGCCATACGGCTCAATCAATCCATCCAAGGGATCTGCATTCGGGATCACCATCACAAGCTCGGACTATACGCGGACGACATTCTCCTCTACTTATCCAACCCCCGTGTTGGTTTTCCCTCCTTGATAGGGGAATTTTGGAGGTTCGGTTTCGTCAGCAACTTTAAGTTGAATTTACATAAAACTGAGGCCCTCAACGTTTCCCTCCCCTTGATGGAGGTTGCCCACCTCCAGAAGCATTTCCACTTCAAATGGCAGAAATCAGCTATCAGATATCTCGGCGTACTTCTGTCCTCCGATCAGGCAGATCTCTATCGCCTGAATTTTGCCCAACTTCTCCAATCTACTATCTCTCGTTTGCAGACCTGGACCTCTCTCAGACACACCTGGATAGGAAGGATTGCGCTCTTTAAAATGGACATTCTCCCCCGCTTTCTATATCTCTTCCAGACTCTCCCCATTAACCTACCAGACCCGTTCTCCCGTCAATTGCGCACAGCGCTGCTTCGTTTTATTTGGAATGGTAAACGCCCACGACTAGCCTACAACATCCTGGTCCGCTCAAAGGACTCAGGGGGCTTAGCCCTGCCTGATTTAAAAACGTACTACTACTATGCCACGCTTCTCGCCCAGATCCTTGATCGAAAACACCATGGAGCTCACAAGCTTTGGGTTGCCTTGGAATCACATGTCGCATCAGTACTCCCCTTCTCAGTACCCTGGCTTGCCCCTACCCACCGCCCCCACTCCTCAACGCTCCCTTTCACTCTTCCGCCCCTCCTGAGAGTATGGGACCTTCTGACTAGAACACATGACCTGTCTTCAGCTTCCTCTGCTGGTCCTCCGCTGCACCCTCGCCCTTGGCCGAGGCTTTCATGGGCCCACACCTGAAACCCCTGGCTACCCTGCTTACGGATCGTCCCCATACATCTGGAGCGTGGTTACACTACTTTCAACTACGGGCATTCTACACCGATATGAGAGACTGTGATCACCCTACAACACCCTCTTATCTGGTTTGAGTCCCTTTGTGGTCAGAAAGACCCGCCCACTCATGTCATCTCCCAACTGTATCGTCAACTACTTACAATGAGATTCCAGGGCCGTCTCGCGTTCATGGCGAGCTGGGAATCAGACTTGGATATCTTACTTACTGATGAGGAAATCTGAACGTCATGCATGGTCACCCATAAGCTTTCAGTGGCTAGCTTAGCCCAGGAGAAGGGCTATAAAATCTTGACACGCTGGTATCGCAGCCCGACACTTTTGCATAACATATTCCCCCATAGGTCTTCCTCCGGTTGGAGGTGTCTGAATGCGGAGGGCACCCTCTTACACATCTGGTGGAGCTGCCCACTACTGGTGCCTCTGTGGACACGGGTCTTCGACAACTATAATCAGGTAATGGGCTACTGACCTAACACCATCCCCTAAAATAGCACTTCTCTCGATTCTGCCTGGCTCCCTGGCTTCAGATAAGAAGGACCTACTTCGTTTCTTCCTGGCGGCGGCACGCAATATTGTTCCCCGCCATTGGAACACGGTGGTCACCCCGACCGTGCAGGAATGGATTGCCGAATTGTGTTTGATCATGCGCTTTGAAGAACTGACGGCTTCACTACATGAGCGCCAGGCGCAATGTGCAGTGTTATGGACCCCTTAGATTTTATATGTGAGTACAGCGGCATTCCTGACCTTATAATGGGTACGGGCCTCTCCTACTGAGCAAGAACTGGGACACTGTATCTACTACAACTGTCTGGTACCATGGCGGCCCTAACTGGATTGCTAGATTCTATGGAGCCTCCCCTCTCCCCTGTGTCTTTCCTGTAATTTCCACCCCTGTCTGTCCCTTTTACCCCGGTCTTGTGTTACGTGTATACTTTCCCCCTTTGTTTCTATATGTTGTCCTCTGTTGTCTGGTCCGCTGGGATACCGCACAGCCTCATCATCTAATCATATGCCCTCTATAAGAGGGGCACAATAAACGCAGCAAGGCACATGCTCTTTGTTATGTGTGGATGCCCCAATACCTACCTTTTCATACATCTAGAGTTTTTCAATTGGGGGAGCATATGCATACCTATCTGACACACATGTACTGGGAGATGTAATGTGACTGCATACGATGGTACTACGTGGATGTTTGAACGTATTTGCCCTCTGTATCTCTGTATTTTTGTACTTCCTCTATTGAAAACTGAAATAAAATCTTATTATTTTAAAAAAAATACAATTTCAACAAAAAGTCCAGACTTTTATTAAAAAATCCTTTATTTGAAAAAAAAAACACAACAAAGGATTTTTGACAAGTCCTTTATTTCTTAAAAATTGATCCATCTATGTAATCCAGGGTCAATCACGACATCCAGCATTGTCCACGATGAAGTTGACTCGACAAAATAAAAAATAAAACAATAAAAAATAAATAGAAATAATAATAAAAAACCGACAACCGGCGCCATTTAAAAAAAAATTAAAGGAATAGTCAAAAATGTACTCTTTGTTTTTTTTCAATTAAAGGATTTTATCAAAAGTCTGGAGTTTTTGCTAACTATTTTATTTAACCCTTTAGTGAATAGGTAGGGGTACAAGTACCCCTTACTCATTAACATGGCGGGGCAGCATCTGGGTGCCCCCTTATTTAAAGGAATACCCCGATGCAAATAAGCCCCCTTGCCCGCAGACCCTCACAACCACCGGGTCAGAGTTGTGGGGAAGAGGCCCTTGTCCCCATCGGCATGGGGACACCCTCCCAATGTCGAAGGCACATGGCCTGGTAAGGCGCAGGGAGGAGGCGCTCGATCGCCCCCCCATTTCCTGCCCTGCCGGGCGAGTGCTCGGATCAAGGGT
The DNA here is from genome assembly GCF_000935625.1 of Nanorana parkeri. Classification (NCBI taxonomy): domain Eukaryota; kingdom Metazoa; phylum Chordata; class Amphibia; order Anura; family Dicroglossidae; genus Nanorana; species Nanorana parkeri. The sequence goes on from NW_017308157.1 coordinate 211,139, forward strand.
CTAGTAGGACTGTTAGGGGGACCCCATGTTTTCTCCACCATTTTTGGGGGCTGGGGTTCCCCCTTAAAATTCCTACCAGACCTAAAGTGTCTGGTAGGGATTTTGGGGGGAACCCCACACACTTTTTTTTGTTTTTACTTGGGGGAGGGTCCCTCCTAACATTCCTGCCAGACCTAAAGGGTCTGGTATGAATTGGGGGGTAACCTCACGCTTTTATTCGTTTTTTATTTCGTCCAAAAACGAAATTTCTACCGAAGTAGCGCTAACGAATTTCGGACCCGAATCCGAAAAACAAAATAATGCAACATTTGAATCAAAACTAAACTAAATTAATCTTTTGGTTTTAGGTCTCCCAGCACTGGTGGAACTACCAGGGTCGCAGCGGTCAGGTTGTGTCCAGGCACTGGTGTTCGGCCACTTGGGGGGGCCTGGAAAGGAAGAAGAGGGCTTGGCCCTCGTAACCAGTGGATTTGCCAGGACCGTCCCGACTTCTGTCAATTTGTCCTTCTCACCCTGTGTCCTGGCTGTTGTCCCACCCAATCTACCTCTGCCTAGCCCTGCCCTAGTGTTCTGTCAGCCTATTCATATGTATTCAGCCATGGGATTTACATATGAATTGGTGACTGTTTTACATATGAATAAGCCATGACTCATTCATATGTAAATATAACAGTTAATTGATATACAAATTCTGTCCCCCCATTGTAGAATATGGTATAGTCCGTGATTCTGGCAGTGTCGAGGAGCAGAAAAGGTATTTCACTTCAGCTGTTCTTCTTCTTGTATCTGCTTTATCTGTCAGTATGTGTGGCTATCAGCCTCTGTGGTAACATGTCAGTTATCAGCTCCCTGGCATTGGGGAAAGGGGGAGATCACCCCAGCTGCCATCCAGAAGGTGTGACTGACAAGGGGACAATTGTATTCAGACTCAGCAGAGGGGTTATAAGAGGGAGGGTGGGAGCAGAGGGAAGATGAGGGGGAGAGTGAGAGCAGAGGGGTGATTATTGGGAGAGTGGGAGCAGAGGGGAGATAAGTGGGAGAGTGGGAGCAGAGGGGTATCAAGAGGGAGCAGAGGTGTGATGAGGGTCACAGGTTGTCTCCTCACTGACAGATCATGGATAATAAGAGATGAGAATGGATTTAGCTAATCAAATAATGTGCTATAAAAAGGCAGGCAGGGTTCATCTGAGTGTGCACTTTCATCCACACAGTAAGAATACCTGCATTACATTGCTGGTCAGTGAAAATGCCTCCATTACATTGCTAGTGAGTGTGAATACCTCTGTTGCATTGGCGGTCAGTGTGAGCCCTCCTAACGAATGTTATTACAAAGGAGTTGCAGATGTCAAAGAATGCTCCATGTCATATGTTTTCTATATATTATATGTGACATGTGTTTGCAGTGTAATTGGTGTTAATTATTGCATTATCTGCCACAGATGTTGGGTTGCTTTGCTTTAAATAGAATCAATGGCCAACCATACATGTGTAGAGGAATCTGTGTAAAGGAATGCGTAGAGGAATTGATGGAGGAAACTCCTCTGCCGCCTATTGTATCCAGACAACCACAGCACCCACAGCTGTCTGAATACCTAAACAGTGACTGCATTTGATTGGATGCAGTCACTTTTCTGCTTATAATTTTCCACCTGACTCCTTCAGTTTTTAAATCGGATTTTGTTGAAATGGGTGTTACCAACAGGATCAACCACCTGCCCCAGGCACATTGCTTTTATATGAAGTAGGGGGCACTGGGAGCTCACTGGCACTCTGTGCTCCAGCTGCCCGATAGGCAGGGGTGACTCTGCTGTCACTTGTCTCATTCAAACAGCTAGCACAGATCAGGGGCTTTGCTCTATCCTCCCTCCAGTAGCAACCTACTGTGGGCAGAAAAAAGCAGGCAGATGAGGAGCCCACTGAGAACAGACCTTTTTCTCAGTACTGCCATCAGCTGGGAGTGAATGCCCTTCTTCATGTCTACTCTTGTCATGAAAAATATTGCAGTACCAGAGAGAGGAAGAAGGTAAAGCTGTCTTCTTTCTCTAGAAAGTGCCATGCTGAAAAGCAGATCTGAGGATCAATTGTGCTAAGTTTGTTGTGTTCAGTCTAAATGTGAACAACACATTTCGAAAAATAGTGCGTGAATAAACAGTCTCTAAATAGTGAGTGAATTTCACCTTATACTAAATTATTGGCGAATGCACATTAACTGTGAAGCAAATCTACGTTTACACTATGTGATCCAACCGCAAATTCCTGTTGATATACATAATTAATAGTGCAGATCTATGATTCACTCCAAAAGATACAAAGTGTTTAAATTGGTAATCTTATACAAGTGCTGAACATATAAGCGGCAGGTGCCAGGTGCAAAAGCCAATTATCGTGGCTAAAATAACATCATAACAGGATCATTAGTGATACATTATATCCTTTTAAACTCAACAAGTGTTTCTTAAAAAGAAAATAATTTACTTTCCTTTGATTTAAGGCATCAATTGTCCAAAGAATTCTACTCGGTTGTAGTCCCAAATGAACCTCATTTATATCCCACAGAACAGTCTTTTTCGTTTATATGCTGTTCAGCCGCTTCATCAATCCTGCATGGATGGGCCGGCTGGATGCAGGTCGCTGTTTCCCTTTCTCTCAGATAGCCCCACTGTTGTAGTGGCAGTATCCCCTATGATGTCTCACATGAGGTAAATACAGAGACAAAGGGAAGGGCTCCTAAGTGCCATAAAAAAGGTTTTATTCATCCAAAACACGCAAAAATATTTTTACACGTACAAGATTGTGGGTTTAAAATCGCATTAAACGGAGAGAGTCCTCAGCTGCAAGGGGCAAAGGCAGGTCAATCCCTTGACGCATTTCATCTCTTGACTTTATCAAAATGGACTTTTGATAAACGCAGGTCAATCCCTTGACGCGTTTCGTCTCTTGACTTTATCAAAAGGCACTTGGGATTGACCTGCCTTTGCCAGTACATTACATACATGCCCCTATTACACACGGTTATAACACCACATATTGTTGCAGCTGGTCCACTGGTCGATTGAATACTCTTAGCGCAGCTATTGTCATCCATTCGATGGGAGGAGCAAGTCTCATCCTCTCCCTCCTTTAGAGTCACACAGGGCTTAGTAAATGCACATCACATAGCCCCTCAAGCCTCCTAGCTCCCTTCCTTCCTCCCATTCACACAGATGCCTAAGCATTCCTCCTCAGACTGACACCACAACAGTTCCAACACAGCAACATGTTTTCCTTTCAGTGATACCACTAATTCAGCAGTGCTTTTTCCTTCCAGTAACAACACAAATGCTGGAACATTTTTTAGTTCCAGTAACACCACTGACATGGGGACATTTTTTCCTTCCAGTAAAACCACCAATGTAGGAACATTTTTTAGATCCAGTAACACCATTGACACGGGGAAATGTTTTCCTTCCAGTAACACCACTGATGCAGGGACATTTTTTCCTTCCACTAACACCGCTGATGAAGTTAACTTTTTTCCAACCACTGACACCAATGACACAGGAGTATTTGTTACTTCTTGTGACATCTCCATTGCAGGGCCATTTTATTTATATCCAGTTACATCACCCCCACATGGGCATTTTCTGCTCTTAGTGACCCAAACTATGCAGGAACATTGATACACAATGCCAGGACATTTCTCCTTCAGCACTGTTAGCCCCATATTTACCGCAGGACAGAATGTGCTTCACTATCGAACTCATACTCTACAAGCATATGGGCTGCTTCTGGAATATTTTTTGTTAATTCAGATAGTTTTTATTAAACAGTTTTAAGAAATTACAAAAACAAACAAAAAAGGTTTGAGACAAGCAAAACAAAATACATAAGAGCAAAGGTAACCACGATCACAGTAGGATTACACATTTTAGCTCATAGCAACGAGTTATACATTACAAATAAACCCCATAAATAAAGAATTGTCAGGAGTGTCAAACCATCAGTGAACAATTATGTTTATTTCATGGAAAAAAGTCATAAAGCCAAGTGTTCAAATAGGGTATACTGCAGAAACTACTCTGAGATACATGGTAAAAATAGAATAACCTAAGCGGAAAGAGAAGACCTATACTTAATCTACCTATATCAGGTAATAAAATACGTATCCAGAGTACCTCTATGATGAAATGTAAGCTTCTTAAAAGATATGAGTCTGTTTAGCTCTTTAATTCACTCACCCCTAGAGGGTGGTACATGTGAGATCCATCTAAGTACAAGCATCTGATGAGCATCAAAAAGTGATCTGGATATGGCAGTAGTCAAAAAACAAATCTTTTAAGTCAAGAGACTTGCAGACACCCAGAATGCAGGTGAGCGGACTATTAGAAATAGAGGTTTCATAAAAGGAATTAATCACATTCAGGACTTCATGCCATTAGCATTTCAGCTTGGGACAATGCCACAATGCTATTGGCATTTTTACTCTGGCACTGGATGACCTTGTGTTGGCACAGGTCAAATTTAGTAGTGTTTGGTTGTATCATTTCGTGGATCATAACACTATGACGAATGGGCCTTAATAAATGTTTTTTTTTTGTTAAAGATGTTTATGGCTTTTATGTTGTACACTGTTTTAATAAAGAGCTTTGTGGGTTTTGTATTCACTATAAGCTGACACATGTACAAAAATATGAAAAATACAATTTACATAAAACAGCTTATAATCATTTTTCAAAATGTTTTTTCATTTAAAAAAATATTTTTTGATGTATATTTTTTTTAGCAGCTGCAGTCTGCTAATTACATCTGCTAAAGTGCTTCTCTTTGAGTAAAGCCCAGTGACAGTTCAGTCAGACGTGTATGCTTGTTTTTAAACACAATGTGATCACATGTGATCACTATTTTAGGCTATCATAGGGATCACATGGCTAATAGTTCTTCTTGGGGAGATTTATCAGTGCATTCATAGCAAGGGGAAGTCCTTTTGATGAATGCAGGAAGTGATGGCAGGGAGGGTATAATAAGGCATACTATCATTCTAAAAAAACAAAAAACTGTTGTTGGCATTTTTGATAAATAAATATTAAAAAAGAAAAACAGAAATGTTGATGTGTACAAAATAGTGAAATGAACTGTTTCGAGTCAACTAATAAATAGGTATTAGGTAAAAGGAAGGAAATTGTGTGTGTAAGAGATCCATGCTGTATTCATGGGTGCAGGTCTGTGAAAGGCTAAAAACCGACAGCATTCCATTAGATTTTGCTTAAAATAGCTTAAAGTGTAACTATCTCTGTTTGTTTTGGATAGACTGAGAAATGTTTAGAACACCTGTCAGGAGCCCCACTGGGGAAAATCCTTCTCACTTCCTAATCTGGTGACAACATTGTCACTGGAACAGAAAGAGAACGTAAATCTCCAACAGGAACACAAACAAGATGGCAGAATTTTTTTCTCTTCTCTACTGAAATTTTTTTTTGATACTGTTAGAGATTTCACCTTTTTTTCCTCTCCCACTGACTACAGTAACCATAAGGAGTAGTTCTGCAAGGTTTATTGTGTATTTCTATTTCTTATAATAAATTCTTTAAACAATTTAGAATTGTAAAAAGTAATTACATATATATATATATATATATA
>NW_017308157.1:217779-261727 GCF_000935625.1 Nanorana parkeri
TATATGATATATATATTACAATTTGTGAAACATTTGAACACAAAAAGACAGTATTGGCAATAAATTTACTTTTTGGAGGGTGCTTGAAGTGATAATGGTAAACATTGGCCTTTATAAGGAAATATATGCTTTCATAATGTAGAGAAACACTTTTACTAAATATACCTGTTTAACAGCTTTCTGGAGTGTATGCTAAGGAAAACCATACCAATAAATTGCAAAAGTGCGATTTAGGGGAAGAAAACACAAAGAAATTTTAATAAAATTTCCTAAGCTACAAGGCTCAAGAAATCTGCTATGTAGTCTCAGCTGTCTCTATTCTTCCTCACATCTGTATAATTAGACAAGAAAGAGTTTAACCAGGAGGCTCAGGAGCCATTTCTGAATATAGATTACCTACTTTAACATCATTCAATCACCAGACCAAAATGTCTTTGAAATGTAGGGGACACACTGCTGGCATATGTTCTGCATACTGTATCTGTCTGGATGGGAAATAGATAAGGTAATAATGATAAAAGGTTGTTAATTCATCAAGGTGAGGAAACATCAGCAGGGTAACAATCATTTTTGCTCAGTGATTTTAAGAATGATGCAGCTTATGAATTATTATTTGCGATAAATAATTTCCCTGCTATATTAATCATACTTACTGGGTGATGAAATGTCATATTGTGATGAGGTATTAAAGAAACAGCAATGTAGTCCCACCAGTATATACAGAATCAAATGAAGAAATTATTTGTTCTAGCTGCTGAATGAAAGGTAGATCTGAAGTTTGGAAGACTAATTTAATTTTTTAAAATGGACAAGTAATGATGTTTTTCCAGTTTGTTCACTTACAATAAGGGACCCCACTGGAAATTGTACAGCTGAAAAAAAAGAGGTTACCACACATCACTGCAGGTAAATCTTTCTAGTGCATGTGTTTGCAATTAGAGTGATTTATTCAGTACCAGTGAATGTTTGGTAAAAGTCACATTTGCTGCTTTATAAATATAACACTCTTACCAAAGAGTCAAACATTTTGCACATAGGATTGAAGATAAACTGAATATCGAAGAAGATTGACATTCATTTACAGGGTTTGGAAAAATTCTCCAATTCAGCTCTTTCCAGTTCATCTATGTTGTCCTAGACTTCCACTTCTCCTGACTTCTCCAAACTCTAAACCTTTTGTGAATAACCCTGTAAGAATGGAACTTCAGTTCAGGAGTACAGTATGTGCCAATGGAGCCACACTTCAGCATGCGCATTGTGGTGTGGTTCATTAAAGAAAAGGTGCAGGTCCAGTTCTCCTTCGATGGCCACAACTCAAGAGGCCATACTTAACGAATAAACAGCCTTACAGCAACGCACATTAATATGTGAAATATCACAAGTTAACATGCATTTGGTAATACAACACAACAGAAGATAACTGTGTGAAGAGCCCCCTTAACATTGCTGCATCGTCAGAATGATCTTAAGTGAATCAACAATAATAACATATGTTTTGCAATTATTGCCTGTAATTTAAGATGATTATCAGCCTTTTTTAATCAACTAAGCTTTAAAATGCAGTAGATATATTTTAGGCAGTAATTACTCTGTATTGTAAAAAATCATGACGTTGACAACATGTTTAAAAAGAAACCCCCTCCAAATGTGTAGACAGTGCAGAGAGTCAACTACCCAGTTTGCTCATGACAGTTTGCTTAGGCCATGGACCCCCCTCAACAGAGACCAGACCCTTACGTTTTAACAGACCTTAAAAAGTCCTTTTTAAGTTGTAGTATTGCTAACATCTGCAAATAAGAGATCTCCAGGGATCTGTCATTTACCTGCAACAGCACCACTGACACTTTATGACAGCTTCTGTTTGTAAACAACGGAGATGTCTATCCAGCAATGTAGATCCACGTCAATCATGATGAGAAGACACACCCAACGATGTCCACATGCTGCTACTCCCATCACAAATAACAGATCCCCAAGCTGTCTCTGTATGTAAACAAACAGGCTCGGGATTCTGGATGACTTCCTTGACTAAACATGGTCATGATCATATTTGGTCAATTGATATCACCTAGAATCCTCAGCCCATTTGCCGACAAACAGAAGCCAGCCAGGGTTCTGTCATCTGCAATGGACGTAGCAGCATGTAAACATTGCTGGGTACATTGGGTCATCAGGTCAGTGGGCCATTGTGATTGGATCTGTATTAGTTGATAGCATTGTTAACATTGAAACTATATCTTTTTGTATACATACTTTTAACATTTGTTAACAAAGAACTATTTTCATGGTGTGCAAAAGACAAATGCTTGCTGCCCTCACCACCCCTTTTCTATCCACTCAGACCGCATGCCTGTTAAATTTTTGTTATCATTTACCACTTATTGTTTTCATTTCATTACCACCTCCCTACCTCCATATTGCAAAAAGCCAGCGAGTTGCACATGCTTCTTAAAATAGACTCTTTGTCCCGCTGTACCCACTAGTCTTTGTGTAGCTCAGTTCTCAGAGACACTGTACAGAGCGGAGCTGTGCACCTTGGTAATATGTGATTGCTGTGATGACTCATCTCAGTGATCACATGTTACTGTTTACACTGACTATTTCCCCTCTTCCTCTTACTACAGAAATTAGTATACTGTAAAAGGGGGTATCAATGAAGGACTACTCAGCAGCAGCTGATGACTCATTAATTGACCCTCAGTGATTCAAATCTTGTTAACCCTTTCACTGCCCCATATCTCCTAAACTACTGATCTCCAGCCTGCCTCTGTATTGTAACCTGTAAATTAACCCTTTATTTCCTGATCCCTCTGTGCATAACCTGATGTGCTGTATCTAGTTCATCATTACTAAGCTCTGTGTTTTAATCAACCATGTTTATTCAGTTTTAACAAATTGTGCTGAAAAATAAGATCACCTTGGGGAGCCTACTTTTCAAAAAGGTATAATTTCAGGGGTGTTTACACTGTCCTGGAATTTGTTTGTTTTTACAAAATGTAAGGGAAACTGTTTTTTTTCAACCTGTACGATAAGGGGATCCCCAGTCTGGCTCTATCCCTGTTAAGCTGCTATCTGCACAGGCGTGTCCAAGGGTCACAACCTGGAAGCCATTCTGCAGCAAAGCCGATCATTCTTGGTGGTGTGCGCTAGTGAATACAAGTCAGTTAAGCTCCTTACACTCTGCATTTTAGCCCTTTATTGCGCTCACACCCCCTCCAAATGTGTAGACAGTGCAGAGAGTCAACTACCCAGTTTGCTCATGACAGTTTGCTTAGGCCATGGACCCCCCTCAACAGAGACCAGACCCTTACGTTTTAACAGACCCCCACAAATACATCATCCACTTTGCCTTAGTTCCCAGTGCAAACTAATTTTATTCACACTGGTGATATCCTGTGTGCTGGAAGTGGTAGTTCTACTGCTGTTAGGAAAACAGCCCAAAGAGATACATATGTGTTCCTCTGCCTAAATTTGAATATTTAAATCTTGAGAACTTTCATTTGAAGGGGGTTTGTTTGAGAGTATAGATGATACTCAAGATTACAACAGTTAGCTGAGTAAAGTCCCTGTAGAACTTATTGAATTTTTAGCCTGTTTTGAAGGCCAGGGAGGTATAGGCGTTGCTGGATCTCACCTGCTGATTATTATAGCAAGCTATATTAATCAGTTCCCACCTAGCCTGTCAATTAACTACACTGTTAAGCTGTACTTAGACCAAAACCTGAGCAATAGGGTAATTTCTAGTCTAGGTTCCAATCTATGTGAGGTCCTGTGTTCCTGAATTCCTGTTACTCTGGTTACTAACTTCAGCAATTAAAAAATTCCAGCACAAGGGGCGAAGGGGGTTCTTCACAGTAAGATCAGTTAGGGTCTGGAACTCACTGCCACAGGCGGTGATTTCAGCAAATAATGTGGAATTGTTCAAGAAACTTTTGGACGATTTCTTAAGGGACCGTAATATACAGGGGTACAGGTAATATACAGGGGTACAGGTACTCCTAGAATGAGATCCTAATAGGTTGGACTTGATGGACTAATGTCTTTATTCAACCTCAAATACTATGTAACTATGTAACTATGTAGCTTGTATCTGACTATGCTTGTTTGCTGTCCGCTGATATGTACCATGCTCTGGTTTTATTTCTATTCAGTTGTCATCTGCATGAGTGTGTCCAAAGGCCAAAACCTTGGAACAGTTTTGCAGCAAAGTCCATCACTCCTTGTGGACTGGTAAATACCTTGTGGGTCCTTAGACTCTGTGCATTGGCCCTTTTGAGGCTCACAAGCTCTCAAAACGTTCGGACAGCACAGAGTCCATTACCTATTTTGCATTTGGTAAAGAGTTTGATTGTTCCTTATGAGCTTTTGAAAGCCTTTGTATATGAGTAAATTTCATCCTGAAAATAGATGGTAAATGGGTAAGAAAAAAATATGAGGGTGTTTCCAATTTAATGAAACATATAGTCAATTCCAAATGAAGAAATCCCAACCCTAAACCTCTAAATAAATATTTGTGATAATGCTTGTACCAAAGTTGTAAATTTTAGGGCCACTACAAATATTAGTAGAGCTACAACATTGGCACTGTAAATTCTAGGTTCTTAAAACATTTAGCTAATAGTCTCAGTGTGAAAATATAACTAATTATGTGGTCAATGTAAGAGCTATGTGGTAGATTTAAAAGTGCACTCACCACCTATTTAATTACATTGTCTTGCTTTTATTGCAGTTGATCAATAAAGTAAGATTGCAACATAATTAAGCATTTGGCTGCTATGGATACATAGTTTGTCTGTGTGTTCCTAGTCTATGACCCTTTGGCAAGAAGAAAAACATCAGGATGTTCCCAGACTATATTTTAAGTTTAAAACTTAGCAAATGTCATCAGGATGATAACTTAATTTAAATTCTGTCTATTGAAAACTTTACACCGTTAATGCAGTGTGTTAAAGAAAATAGCAAAATGATAGCATGCATTCTTATAATATACATTCTAAATTTAAAAACACAAAGCAAAGTTTACAAATAAACATGAAAAATCCAAATACTGATAAAAAAAATATAATTTGCTGATACTTGTCCATGGAAAAAAATTGTATTGGATCTGCATATGTTATTTTAGAAAAGTGCTTCATACACGCATTCAAAAAAAGTGCTAGGTGCAAGGTAAGATCTTAACATAAACTGCCCAGCCTTATACTGTAGCTATTTTGAGCTATTGTACTTCTTCAAAGGCAAAGCAGGGCCATTAAAAAAGTGTCATATATTTAAAACTTTGAAGTGCCCTCAGAGTAATTTAATCACTTCAGCTCTCGCACCTCATTTTACATTTCCAATATGCACCTTTTTATTTGGTTATATCTTATTCATCACTTAAGATAATAAAGTAATACATTTTTTGGGAAAAGACTAAACTCTCTTTTGTCAATAATGTTTAAAATTATTTTATTCTTTTGTGAAATCTATAAAGAAAAAGACAGAAAACATAAAAAATATTTTTTTTTTGTTTTGACCAGTTATTTATGTTTTGTGTTAGGTTTTAAAAAAAAGTAGTTTATCTGTAAATAAAAATAAACATTTTATTATATAACAGGGATAGTGAATTAAATTTCAATGAGGTCCGGTGACCAACATTTTCTTTGAGCCGAGGTCCAAATCGCGGTCCAAACAGAGCTGTCACTTTGCTCATGTCTGTACCACAGTCCACCCTTTAGGCTGCATTCATGTCTGCAGCTGCACTGCAACATACAGCTGTTGGTGTGTTTTCCCAGACCCAGTGCCAATGCATTAATCCCGCTGCATCACATGTTTTTAAAACATTTTTGGTAGAACTTTATTGAAATGTTCAGAAGTGACATTTCATTAAGTTGTATAGACAAAGTGCACAGCTACTCAGTGTGTGTATGGACCACGGTCCGCCATTTGTGGACCGCTGTTATATAATTTGTCCTTTTTCCAAATGATTATGGGGTTATTCACTTAGCTGCCGAAGGCAGCCGAGTGAATAACTGAGCCGAAGTGAAGTGAGCCGAACGCTGTTTGGCTATTCACTTCAATCTTGTACAGTTGATTTCAGCTGTACATCTGCTAAAATCAGCCATACATTGGCTGCCTTCGGCCAGCTGAACATGCTCTGCATGTTCGGCTGGGGTGAAGTGCAGAAGGAGTTCGACTCAGCCGATCCAACAGCTGGATCAGCTGAGCCGAAGCTCTGGCAGCTCACTTGCTGCCGTTCGCCCCATTCTCATAGGGGCCGAACAACCGTGAGTGAATAGCCAAATGCCACCGAGCGGGATTCGGCTCGGTTATTCTGCTTGCTACCTCTGAGATATCGAGCAGAATAGAAAAAAAGGTAAATGAATTGAAGAAACATTTTTTTTTAAAAAAAACTACGAAAATTAAAAAATTAAGCAAATAATAAAAATATTTTAAAGAAATGAAAAAAATAAAAATCTGCTCAGCTGTCATTTGCGTGGAGATCAGTCAGCTTTGCCGACCTTTCTCCATGCTTCAGCTGTCACTTCGGCTCAGTCGAGCTGCAGCATATGCCTTCGGCTCAGCTGCCTTTAGCCACTGTACGGGCTATAGTGAATAGCCTGTACAGCAGCCCTTCGGTTGTGCTGAACTGAAGGGCTCGGACAGCCGAAGTGAGCCAAAGGATCAGCCAAAGCTACAGCTGGATCCTTCAGCTCATTCGTGAATAACCCCCTATGTTTCTGGTATAAAGTATGGCAAAGTTTATTGCACATTTTAAATATTAATGGTAAAAATAGAAATAAAAAAACATTAGCTTAAAAATAATAGCTAAGGGGAGGAACAGTCAAATAAGACTAACGGTAAATAAGGGGTTAATTAGGAATACACTTAAAAAGAAAAATAACTTGTAAAGTTCCTTTTTGTGATGTCATGCCGATCAGAGGTTACATCTTTGATCTACATATGATGGAAACACTAAATAGAGTGAACAGAGTGAAACAATACATTGAAGCATTATATTTACGCTTGTAGACTACAAAACACCACAGGGTGGTTGCATTTTAACACCTGCTTTGTTTTGTAATACAAAGTAATTACCATCTGTCATTTTAAGAGAAGAGATGGGCATGCAAAATGCATCCCAAATAATTTGTTAAAGTATCTTATTAATTATTTATTTAGATTGTGTAAGGCAGCCATAAAGTACCAATAGTAGGCAGAAAAGTAAGCAACAAAACCAACAACGCATACAAAAACATAATGCAGTTGGGAAAACATAGTGCAGTTGTTAGTCCATAAATAGATTACAGATGGTGATTCAGCAACAGTGCCCATCACAGTCCTTCCCAAGACCCCTTTTCCAAATTGATTCACCAGATAGTACCACCACTGGTGAAAGAAAATAAGAAGTAAGAAAAGAGAGAAGAGTAAAGAAAGAAGAAAGAGTAAAGAAAAGAGAGTGGACACCCACAAGCAGAAGAAAAAGAGAAGAGAAAAAGAAAGAAAGGGGGAGGGAAAGGAAGAGAGCAGGGAAGAAGGTTAGGTGACAGCAAAAAGGGATAGGCCCTGACAGGTTGAACAACATGATAACTCGGGCATCAATCATGTGGATAGATCTAAGGGCCAACCTAGAGAGTTTCCACGTTTTTAATGATACAGTGATTTAGTCTAAGGGCTCATGAAACAACACTAGAATATAGAAATAGTAATTGGAACATTTAAGGGGCTATTCACAAAGCTGCCGAAGGCAGCCGAGTGAATAACCAGCCAAAGTGAAGAGAGCTGGCAGTGACTGAATAGACGAATGCCGCTGAGTGGCATTCGGCTCAGCTATTCTACACGGTACCTCTGTGGTACCAAGCAGAATAGAAAATCAATTAAAAATGTATTTTAAAAAAGGTTGAAAAAAGATGTAAATAAATTGTTAAATAAAAAAATTAAGATTTTTTGAAAAAGTAAAAAAATTATTTTAAAAAACAAAACAATTGGGTGGAGCTAGCAGTGACAGCTAGCTCCACCCAACTGTTTCCTATTGGCCGGGACCTGCTAGAAGACTCTCGGCCAATAAATAACAACTGTGCGAAACCGACTGTGAAGTTACGGCTGGCTTCACCCAGTTGTTATTGTTTAATGACAATTCAGCATCCCCAGGTCATTTGGGGACGCTGATTTGTCATTACAACTGGGCGGAGCCAGGATGAGATCACAACTGGCTCCACCCAGCTGACATTTGCAGGGCGAAAGGCCTGATTAGACTAGCTCGATAGGTTTTTTTGTCCTCTGGTTTGTCTGTCATGTAATGCTTGGCGAAACTTCAATTTTAAAGTTTTGCCAAGCATTACAGCCAAGACACCTATCAAGCTGGTCTGATCCCTTTATAGGTTGCTATAACTCCTATCAAAGAAGCCAAGAGCCAAGGATTGGCGAAACATGTTGAGGAATACCAGCCTTTAACATCATTATTATCGTTTCATTGGAATTGTAAATGTCTAAGAATGTATACCTATTGTATGCATATGAACTGATGACCAGCATTTGAGATTTGTTATTTTATGAAAATGGTTTTTAAATATATTGTTTGTAAATTAAATGAGTTGATTTTCTCAGTTTGATATGAAGGTCTGTGGACTTAAAAAAGCCATTTTGGACTGGGTGTGCCTTAATTCCCCTTACAATCAATGTTATGTAAGTTTTTTGGGGAATTATTAGTCCAGACATTCCCCTAATGTAACGTCAATAGTGTAATATCTAAAAGTTATATAATTTACTATGAGAAATAAACATCTACAGTAAGCATTGAAAGGGAATTATCACTGCATTACAGTTTTAATATGCCGTAGAATATTAACATAATTAATTATTGTAATTAATTTGCTAGAAAAGATTTATAGATACATGATTTATTTCCTTCTTTAAAATTATTTTTGGATTTAATGAATTGGAACAATGTAATTGATATTCCTACTTTGCAATGCTCAGTTTAGTTACATTTTGTAGTTGTTTACTTTCCATAAGTTATGCAAACTTTATTGGAATTAATACAACAACTAGGAAGACAACTGAACCTAGACATTTTCCTGAATCTACTGTAAGTTATGGCTCACTTTCAGAAGGAACTAAGACTGTAGGAACATGTGAAATAAAAAGACTTGAGGAACAATTGTCATTAATGGTGTAGATCAGTGGTGGTAAACTTTCTTGCTATGGGGGGCCTCAAGTTCTGCCCCTGACATCACCAAAGGACCACAGAAAGAGACTGTAAATATTTAAAATAATTTGTTGGATGTTAGACATGTAATCTGCGGAAAAATTTGGTTCGGATATTTAGTTGATTTGGGATTCGGATCCGATATTCAATTCGGTTTGGGTTTCGTATTCGGACAAAATCCAAATTTTTGTTAGTTTCGGATGAGTTTACGAATATTCATTGCGAATACCACAGAAAATCATATACATAATAGGATATTAATACTAAAGCTAAATCTCCTAGACCCGAATAGCATTCGGGATCCAAATTTCTGAATGGTATTTGGGAGCTCCCGAATGCCATCAGGGTTTGGGAGCCATATACATCTACTGCCCGGGGCACTCGCCAAGGCTATCTATTATCACCTATTCTGTTTATTTTGGCCTTGGAGCCAAAATAGAACCCATCCCAATATACTGTAAATGGTATAGAGATAACTGGAGTTCATCATAAACTGTCCTTATTTGCTGACAATGTGCTTTTTACTATGACTAGTCCTCATCTGTCCCTTCCTAACCTCTTAAAGTTCTATCTGACTTTGTGGCTGTTTTGATTTATGGGTGAATCAATCTAAATCTTAGGCCTTGAATTACTCTTTATCGCCTCGGACTATAGACAGAATACTACTCTCCTTTTCGTTTAGATGAACATCTTCTCCAAACTTTTGTTCCTATTATATAGCTGGTAATTTAGCACCACTGGCTTCTACATTTCTTCCGCTAAACTCCCCCTTCGGGCCTGCTTGGATCTAACTGATTGTCATCACAGTCCTATCTCTACACTAATATGGCTACCCCCTTTAAGCTGACTAATAGCCCTTAAACCAATTCTATCTCGCTCCATTAAAATATAGGATAATGTTAAATACTCAGGAAACTTGATATCTCCACACTTCCCTTTTGATCTGTATAGTATACTGTCCCCTTTTTCTTCTTGGTATTTCTGATCCACTTTCATTCTCCTGGTGGTCACGGCATGGCTTTACAAAGATGTATTCCCTATTCACTACTTCCGGTATTAAATCAATTTAACAGCTATGTGCTTCTCACTCTATTCCTTTACAAGGATTATATTGATACCTACCAATATGCCACTTTGTTAAATCCCTTTTGAAAGATAATTCCTCTCCTATGGCAATAACCCCATTCTAACGTTGTTGTTCAAAGCCACATACACCTGGCCTCATCTCTCCACTCTATTCTATATTGTTATTTTCCTCTCCTACTCTTACTAATTGTCAGCATAAATGACAGGAAGAATTGGGTAGGTCTCCATCTTCTGAAGACTGGTGAGCTATCTGGGAATCCATAGCCCGCTGCTCTCACAATGTGTTAGCAATTGAAAATTCCTATAAAGTGCTCTTCTGTTGGCAATACACTACAGCTGACCTTGTGAGATGCATTCTTCTAACTTCTTCTAACTTCTTCCAGGTCTGTTTAGGACCAGGCACCATACTCCATATCTGGTGGACTTCCCCACATGTATCTAAATTGTGGATCAGGGCCTATATTATAATTATATATAATTTGATCTGCACTATCCTAAATGTTAAAATAACACTAAACTAGGGATGCATCAATACCACTTTTTTAAGTACGAGTACCTATACTTTTTTCCAAGTACTCACCGATACCAATTACCGATACTTTTTCTTAAAGGGACAGGTCAATTTAATTGAAGACGCAATTGAGGTCCTGTGTGCAGCTGTTGCGGGTCCCTGAAGATGGCGGATGCAGCACAGGTACTCTTTTTTTGTATCGGAGCATTTGCACGAGTACTCATGCAAATACTCGGTATCGCCGCCGATACCGATGCTTGTATCGGTATTGGTGCATCCCTACACTAAACTCAGGATCACTTGGCTGTACATCCTCAAATCATTTCTGAATTGGTGCTGACACTGTCCTTTCTTCTGGATGGTGGCTATTTTTGTTCCCCATGATCCTGTGTGGTAGAAGAATCCTGTGTGGTTGAAGAGTAGCCACCACTCTAAGCTCACTCAGATCTGTCATTTTGCAGCAAGAGTTAGTCAGGATTGGTCGTGTCAGCGAGTGTAAGGTATTTTTTCTTTCGGCTAGTCAGCAGCTGTTGTCTATTGTGATTGTTGTGGATCTATATGGCTAGACGACATGATTGACCTGTGGATTACATCTATGGACATTATATAGTATAGATAGAGTATAGTATAGATAGAGTATAGACAGTATAGATAGAGTATAGTTGCAGTTCAGTGATACAATGCTTCACTTTGTGCCTACTGCACTCGTACTACATGGTACTCTGCAACATGTAGCCAGTGTTGTGGTTACAGTACTACTCTACAGCAAGTAAAAGCAATGGACCACTGCTATGCAACATTAACAGGGTTATTCACAAAAGGGCAAAGAGTTTGGAGAAGGCAGAAGAAGTGAACAATCTAGGACAACATAGCTGAACTGGAAAGTGAGAATTTTTCCAAATCAGCATATTTTTGCCTAGATTCACTTCTACCTTTTTCAAACTTTTCACCCTTCTGTGAATAGCCCTGTAAGATGTACTGCAGTAAAACTTCAGCTGTATTGCAGTAATACTGCAGTGGTATTGCAATATTGCAGTTTTTTTTACATGTAACAAAAACTGCAGTATTTCTTCTAAAAAAACTGCAGTACATTTTTGTAAGGTTTTTTTTGTAAACACTTGTCAAAAACCTGCGTTGTGTTTTTTTTTAAATAAAGGACTTTTTTCGGTGTGGTGTGTTTATCTACAATTTTACTGTATTTGGTGAATGAGTAGGGTTAACATCTACCCCTTACTCAGTCACAAGGGGGGGGCGGGGTACAGCATTCCTATAAGCCCCCTGCCCACAGAACCCCACAACCACTGGGCCAGGGTTGTGGGGAATATGCTCTTGTCTTCATCAACATAGTCCCCCCTAGCATAGCACCCACCCCATGTTGAGGGCACATGGCCTGGTATAGTGCAGGGGGGACCGCATGCTCATGCCCCCCCCTTTCCTGCTCTGCCAGGCTGCTGCTTGGATCAAGGTTCTGGTAAGGGATTTCAGGGGGACCCCCACACTTTTTTTGGGGGAGGGGTCTCCCTTAAAATTCCTACCAGACCTTAAGGGTCTAGTATGAATTGAACAACACTGTTGTTATTTTTTCATTACTATTGTTTCTGTGGACCGTCAAAAGTTAAAAGGAAAAATGTCACCTAATTTTTCTAATGTACCTTTGCTGCAATGAAAATTTTGTTACAAAATATAATTTAATTCATCCCAAATTAACAGAAATTTCAGATTCATCCGAATCCCGAAATTAATTGACTTTCCGACCCGAATCCCAAAAACAAAATAACGAAAAATCAGAAATGAAATGAGCTGAATTTTCTGCTGGTGCACATGTTTAGTGTATACCTGTAAAAATAATGGGCTGAGGAATGCAACAATGTTTCTGCAACCTGCATTTTCATATAATGCATCTCACAATTCTCTTTAGTTATTTCTAAAAGACTTATTTTGGTTTGAGGGATGCATCACAAATTTTTGTGACTAGCATTTTCCTCATCTGCTTGAGTAAATATCCTTATAGCTATTAGCTTGCATGTCTTTGTTGCACTGTTAGCAGCCTCTAAGGGTACCTTAAACACAGCCCTTTAAGGTGTTGTTAAGGCAAACAACCAGTGAATTTTCACTTTTTTGCTTGTCTCTACTAAGGAATTTTTTTTAGCTTCTGCAATCTCCAAGCCGGTGATTTTTTTTTCTGTATCTCATAACTTGTACAGTCAACTTGACATTAGAGAAATGTCACTCTGTTCTCTAAGTCAACACGGCATATGCTGGATAGCAGTCACACTAATGGAGTGCTTGGCAGAATAGCTACACATTATAAGTGAACAACAGCAGCTATTTTATTAGGATTTGAAATGTTGTATATGGAATGAAGTCATTACAAACTGCTTGCAACATAAACATTTTGTACAACATGTGCAGAGATGTGGCACCTTACTAGAAACATGTAAAATAAAAAAAAAGAAATATAGAATTCTGTGTGGAGTTTGAAGCAGTTTTACCCAGGATCTGGAGATACTGTCAAACTGCAATGAGTTCCTGTCACATCATTTCTGTACAAAACCTGAACCATGACCTGGAGGTGCAAATCTCTGAATTGCAGTGTCAGTCTTATAAAACACAATCCTCCAAGATTTTGACAACATGTAATATGTTTTGTAATTTCTTTTATTCACATGTAGTACATTTGTAAGACAATACAGTCAAACTAATTCTCATTATTGGTCATAACGGTTGTATTGTGTTACCATATAAAGTCTTGTTTGTGTTATATCTTCATGAAATATTTTGATATCTGGGAATATATGTAAAACATTGATTGTATCTATCTGCATGTTATGCAACTCCCAGCTTCTCAATTGTGTTACTCTGAGTCTTTCTACTCTGGCCATTGTTTTGTTTGTTTATCACATCTCACATGGGTGGTAAACAGCAACGTCATTTAAATCCTTTAATCGGGTTGTGCCTTATGTACATTTGGTAGCCACTGTACAGAAAGTAGGGGATATAAGGTGTTGTTACCAACACATGTGCTCTCTTTTTACCTGGGAAACAAAGGCATTCGGAATGAACAGGCCAGAAGCTGAGGGGGAAAACACCACCATACTTGTACTGTACATTGTCTTGTACATATTGTTTTGTGTGCTATTTGTAAATGTTAGACATACAAAATTCATTGCATTACACGGCACGGTCTTGTGATTTAGTTCCGAAACTAAAATTTGCATGATCCGTAATCCAAATAATGAACCAAATGAAATTTCAGTTCCAAAACACGAAAGAAATACAAATGCAACTAATTTTTTGCAGGGTTACATGTCTACGAAATAGGTAACTCTACTAATAAATGCATATTGCTGATTAAACTGGTTCTTTTGTCCAATAATCCTCAGATCTGATGTGAATACTCTTATAGTAATTGGAATATATTTAAATATCCACTTAACCAGGTTAATGATTGTCATATATGTAATAGTTAAAAGAAATCTGTGATAGAATAAATATGGAGGTTTACATTGCTGATTCTCTAGTTGTTTTTGGTTTTACACTTTCTGTGTCACTGGTCTGCAATAAGCATTCAAACATTGAAGTGAAGACAAAATTCTTAACCTGCATACCTGTCCTGTGTTAGGGACTCTAAAAATATCAAAGTCATTGGGGTTGATTTACTAACCTAAACACACACACACACACACCAGGTGTGTGTGATTTCACACAGCAAAACGTATTTATCAACCAAAAAGTCTCTAAAAGCATATTTCCACTAATGCCATATATGGAAAAATCGTGCACATGATGCATATATAATGCTGCTTCACAGTTTAGACAAAAATGGTTAGCTCATGCATTTACATTCCTGCATTCATCAACGCAAGCAACACAACATAGAGCTAATTTACACCACATTACCTTGCAATTCATTGCAGGGCTTTGAACAACACACCTGCTGGGTGTGTACACACTACAAAGGTGTTTCGATTCCTCCCATAGATCATGCTGGGAGGGAACACACTACAGAGGTGTATACACGTTCGTGGTGTGTTTAAAAGGTTAGTAAATCAACCCCAGTGAATTAGCATGACATCAAGGCAACTTTTCAATCACTTTCCCCATTGTGGAAGCTGAACCCTTTTTGGCTTACACTATTTTCTAGGGCTGTTACTGATTAAAATTTTTTAAAAATCGATTAATCGATTAATTTTGATTAATTATAACGCACATACAGATCCAACTACATTGGCTTATACACATACAGCACATCAATGAAGTAATAAAAATGAACTAGGATCACACTAATCCAGCACGTTATTAATCTCACGTGCCCCACTCAATATGGCCGCCGCTTGAGTGGGGCAACTCAGAATAATAACGTGCTGGATTAGTGTGATCCTAGTTCATTTTATTACTTCATTGCTGTGCTGTATGTGTATAGGCTAATGCCTTGGCTGGCGCTCGTGCAGAACAAGTTTCTTGGGCAAACCTCTTAGTTGTAACTAAACCGGAAGTCAGGCGGTCGCAGAACTCGATAAGTTCTCAGTGTCGACAGATCACCGGCCCAAGTGGCTCCGTCGCCTAACGAAGGGAAGGGGGAGGAGTCTGGTGACTTCAAGGCATCAACATCACCGGACTCCTCCCCCCTTCCCTTCGTTAGCCGACGGAGCCACTTGGGGAAGGGGGAAGGAGTCCGGTGACAGTATGTGACATGGGGACCTTAGATTGTAGGCTTCTTGGACAGGCACTGATGTGAATGTACAGTATGTTAAAGCACAGCATTGTCAGCACTATAGAAATCATTTATTTAAACAGTTTCATTACTACTCTGGAAAAGCTTACCCTTATTATACGTATGAGTACTAGTTAACCATAAGCATTTAGCCCACATTATTTAACAGGATAGTTTGGGTATGAATTAAAGATCCTCCCTGTACCACAGCTGTGAACAAAAACTGTAATGCCTAAAGCAGTGGAAGTGGATGATTTCATTTATTTTAGCTCTGCATCTAAATTATCTAAAACATCTCACTGGGGGCTTGTGTCATCAAAATGCAGTGTCACTCACCTCTCCGCCGGCTTCCAAGTCTTCCGGGAGTCACGTCAGAGATCCGGTGACGTCACAGACATCAACGTCACCGGACTCCTCCCCCCTTCCCTTCGTTAGCCAACGGAGCCACTTGGGGAAACGGGAGGAGTCCGGTGACGTTGATGTCCGTGACGTCACCGGATCTGTAACGGGACTCCCGGAAGCTGGCGGAGAGGTGAGTATTTTCATTAGCGATCAAAAAAAATGTAATCAATCAAAAAGATTAACGATTAATTGAGAAATTAATCGTTAATTTCCACAGCCCTACTATTTTCGGATGAACGTTTTATTGATGAGGAGTGGGAATTTTTTTTATATGTAATTTCCAGATGGTGAGTGACCTTGTAGTTTGGGAAGTGTTAACCTGGTTAAAGTGACACTAAACTCAGGAGCTAAATCTTAAAAATGCATTCAGGTACCTTAACTAATAACAAAAATGTAGCTTATTTGTGCATCACTCGGCTGTAGATCCTTAAATCATCTCTGAATTCATGCTGACAATGCCCCCCCTCCTTCTGGAGGGTGGCTACTTTTGTTTCCCATGCTCCCTGTGTATGTTGTAAAATAGCCACCTCTCCAAGCTTGCTTCCATGATGGAGTATACTCTCAATACAAACTAGTAAACTAAATGTGAGATTGTAGTCCATCAGAGGAGAGAGCTTGGGGTGATGGCTACTTTACAACACACAGGGAGAATGGGTATCACATACCTGGTGGAGGACCTATTCGCTGAGGAGGTTTCCCTTGCAGGTCAGAATTTGAGACATATTATAGAAATTATATTAATAAAATGATTGCTTTTGCAAAAGGAGTTTGAGCTTTCAAATACGATGTAATTTAGGTACTCAGTACTAAGGCATGCTGCTCGGAAATATCCTTAGTCCCTACTGGGAGAACTACAGGATTATCCATTGCTTGGTGTGTTGACCTTATCCTCCTCATCTAAATTGATATCAAGAATTTATGGTGAGTTACAAGCCCCCACTGCAGTTTTGATGGCACATGGTGAAAGGCACTTTTGGGAGGAGATGGTTGGGTCATTAGATGGAGATGAGTGGGATCAAGCGCTTACCAACTGACCATTCTTAACAATATTCTGATCAATTTTAATTATTTATACATCTTACATCAAGCTTGCATAATAGCTGTTCTGCTAGCTAACATTAATCCTTCCTATGGCCCCTTATACTCAAAATGCCCTCAAGATCCTGGAATCTTTTATCATATGATTTGGTCTTGTTCGATTATCTAAGCTCATTGGAGACAAATGACTATGTTCATTCATAACAATATGGGCTCACCCTTGACTTTAGACCCTAAGGTGTGTTTGATGGGAATAGTTTCTAATTTTGATAGAGATGCGTGTATCATTGTTTTTCTTTGTGTTTTTTGTTTTTACAAGATATTCTGTATACTGTATATATTATAATCAGCTGGAACTCTGTTGTCAATGCAATTGTGCTTGTTTGTAAGAAAGAAACATAGGGGTCTATTCACGAAGCAGCCGAAGGATCTAGCCGTAGCTTGAGCTGATCCTTCGGCTACCCGATCCCGGCTGCCCAGGAGAGAAACACTGCTTTTTCTTTTTTATTCTGACACGGAGCCGTTGGCTGGCGTCAGAATAAAAAAAAAAAAATTCTTCACCATGCTTTGCTAGATTCCTATTGGCTATTTCAATTTGCAATAGCCAATAGCAAACTAAGCTATTGCACCCGCCCACTGCTGCAGTTCTCCATCAGGTCCCCACTAGTGATTGATATGGCAAACATGTTTTTTTCTTTTTTTTGACGGCAGCAGAACTGCCGGCCAATAGAAAACAGTAGGGCGGAGCTAGCTGTCACTGCTAGCTCCGCCCAATCATTTTCTATAGATTTTTTGTACTTTTTAAACTATTTTTCTGTTCTGATTGGTCCCACAGAGGGACCGAGTAGAACAGCCAAGCCAAATGCCGCTCAGTGGCATTCGGCTATTCACTCACTTCTGTTCGGCATCTATAAGACTACACCGAACAGCAGCGAGTAGCCTGCCTGAGGTTCGGCTTAGCCGATCCAGATTTTGGATCGCCTGAGTCGAACTCCTTCTGCACTTCGGGTCGGCAAATAGACCCCATAGTATGACTATATGAGATAAAACTGCAATGCACTTTAGGCTTAAATAGATCAATATCTCTTGAAAATAAATGACAAAAAGAAAAATTCCTTTATCAAAGTAGTTGTTTGTCTAGAAATATAACCCAAACATTTCCCCTGCCATTTGTATGCGAGACATAGTAGAAATCTTGCACAATTGCTAAAAAAACAGAGGATCATGAGAATTATCATATTTTAAATTTTTTCAATACCTTTTGAACCAATTATGATACTAGTCGCAAAAAGAAAACATTTCCCCTCCTCTTCCTCACACACAAACACACATACACTGTGCTTCTGTCCCTTGATTTTCAAAAAAGTACCAAGAGAGATATAGGATTTTCAGATGCTTGGTCTTTTTGCAGTAAATACTTGTTTGCTTGCCTAACTGATCAGGTATACAGTTAATTTGAACGTTATTAGTTCAAATCCTGCTTGTGCTTTACAGGAAGACTATGTTCCATCTCAGAGTATGGGCTTAATTAAATCTCATGCAGTGAGTGAGCAGAATCCAATAGAGATGAGTCCTTTATTTAGTGACAGGAGGTACAGAGGTGTTAAGAGTAAAATCCCATATCCCTGTGATATTTTTGATCTAATAAGGAATTTTAATTTTTCCATTTTAGATGGCCACTTAATAATTAAGTTAGTAATTTCTTTAGAGCAGAGACATCACAGGGAGAACGGAAATCTCACCTCATAACCAGCTTCCCCTTTTAGTAAATAATCATATGTTGATTCCTTACATAGAGGTATCTAAGTTCTAAGTTGTCCAAAAGAACTGTTGCTAATTTATTATACTCAGAGTGGATTTCAAATATCCACCCAGTGCATTGGATCACAAAATTCAATATATATAAAAGATGGCTACAAAAAGCTTATAACATATCTAAAGGATGATGGGGAAATATTCTAACCTCAACAAATTCACACAAAATGTATTATTTAACTACCAAAAGTGCCCCTAATCTAAATATTTCAGGCCACAATCAAATTATTGCATTTTTTTTAAAGCATATTATTAATTATGTCATGGTGAGAAAGCACTTATGGGTTAGCTCAGTGTTTGTTTAAGCTTTATTTTTATGACTCTTGCAGATTGAGGTGTATAGGTTAATCTCACCAACAAATAAAAGATAGAAACTGAAGACAATATCTGTTGCATCTGTGGATTTTCATTTAAAATGTGCCAGAGCAGAACCAAAATACAGATTATTTCAGAGGATTGGTAGATAGCCAACCTATTTGAAGCAAAAAATAGAACTGCTAGCCAGGTGAACTTTCAGGAATCATTTGTCTGTAGTTGGAAACATAACAGCACTTAGAAACTATAGAGTTTATTTTACCTTTCAATGGAATCTTCTATGTTAATTTTTTTTGCAATTACAATGGTTCAGAAGTGCCTGTAGCCTTGAAACTCACTCAAAATTCCCCCATCATGGGAAGTAGCACCTTCAAAGCTTACACTTGGCCTACAAGGCGTACAATTACAACTTCGTTTTTTGTTTTTTTTTAAACTGACTGAGGTGGCAGGAAGAACATACAATTAGCATTTTAGGACTTTTCTTCAGGTAAGTATCACAGATCTTTTAAGTTTTCAGAAAAAAAACATTTGTGCTGTTGCAGTTTTATGCTGTTGGTTTGAAATTTTTACTGTCACTTTCTGACATTAGTAGTTAGTTATAGTAGCTCATAATGACCACATCTAGAAAATTAAACCCCCAACCAAGGATATTTACCTGGAATTATAAGTATTTCTAACTTCTATTTTTTTTACTCACTTGTATTTAGAGGAAATTTTTTTTTCATGTTTACAGAGATTTTCCAACTGGTTTAAAATCTTTCATTTTCTGTGCATCCCGCTTTCCTTTCTTCTATTTTTCTTCTTTTCTTAGAGATTGGAGATAATGGCATTTGTCCAATGCAGATGAGATTGCACTGTTCTTCAGTTTAAAAGGCATAGTAAGGAATATGATTGCAAATTATCTGCTATAAAGTATAACACTTTGCATTATTAAATTAACTTGATGATGTATCTGACGTCTTAAAATAAAAAAAATCAACTAAAAACAATTTCCAACTCACATTTAAATAAAAAGATCGGTATTTTGTGTTTGCATTATTGTATATAAAGGCATAGCTGTATGTAAGGTCTTAGCTATCTTCATTGATACAGTTATACATACTAGATAAATTAATGTATTGTGTTCTTTTTCATAAAATAGCATTCTTGCAGTGCAGTTTACAGTATATATTTTCAACCTAGGAATATTATTTCATCAATATATTACTTTGTGCTAGAATGGAACATGACCGACAAATAACCTCAGTAAGCAGTGGCATCTTGTACACGGGAGATGGGCAATTTGGATGTAGCCTTGATTTATGGGACAGCAAGTATTTTCCTCTGTTCTTTTTTCTTCCTGGCATCAGCCACATTCTATTTTTACCAATACTGATCATAGGAGATGCAAGATTTAAGATTGTTGTCTTGTAACCTAAAACAAGACAAATTCTGCATTTTCAGAGATCACACAAATAATATAGAAGGAAAATTATAATACCGGGGCAAATTAAAGTAGCTCATAGTTTAGCTCACTCTGAGAATTGATCCTTATCAAAATAAATAGTTGTTTTTTTATAACAAAGCCTCTTTGAGAACTGTTTAATGTTTAAACAGTCAATGTAGGAAAAATGTGTATAATTTGTATATCGAAATACATTTTTTTGGAAAGTGTGTGCACATGTGTTGAGTAACTTGTAATAAAATATTTGATGTTGATCTTTATGTTTATCAAAGTGAGTAAAAATTAATATAATTTATATCATTCTTTTCTAGCACTTAAAGCTCTTCCTAGTACAAAATATATTTTAAAAAACTACAGTATATTGTATTGGCAGCACATTAGTTTGTACTGCCAAATCAAACATTAGAGTAAAGAAAAATACATTAAAATGTTAAGACATTAGGATGAGAGCGGTGGGGTGGGGGTGAAATAAGGTTTATATGGAGAAAAGATATAAGAAACATTTAAAAATGTTATTGCTGAAACAGCTGTATCTGCTGATGGTGACCTTGAGAGTAGGCATGTGCTATTTGTTTTGTTCCGAATCAAAAAAAGTTGAAAAAGAGATACCCATGTGTGCTTCTGGGTGGAAGCACAGCTAAGCTGTGTGCATCCACTGAAACATACAGCGCTAGATAACACACGTACCTACTCCAACATCCTTCCTACTCACAGCAATTTGACAGGCAGCTGCAGCAGCCTATTGCTGCCCTACCCTCACTGACCTCAGGATCCCTCCTCTACAACCTGGAATTTTGAGGAAGCAGAGCCAGCAGCGGTGAGCATGGACCAAAGGTTATTTTTATGAGGTGGGTGGCAATGCCAAGGTACCGGGGCATTTTTTACCTTAATTCATAGAATGCATTAAGGTAAAAAAACACAGAGCCTTAGTACTACTTTAAGGTCTCTATATGCAGTACATCTCAGCTGGATTTTGTGGTGACATACATATCAAAAGGTATTTAATGTGCATAGTTCATAAAGTGTATTTTACATAAAAATGTTTTGCTGAGAGGCAGCACCCCATACTATAGGAGAGTACAGGACTATGAATGCATAGTGAATGGCACTGTGGGTAACCCCCTGATGTACACAGTCTGCTCCCTCCTTCTGCCTCAGATACCCCATACACAGGGATTTGTTCATGCTTATTGTCCTTGATAATTTTGTATAGGACAGAATGAAACTGAAAACAGAACGATAAACTTCACTTATTTGCTCCTTTTCATTCTGTCAAATATAGCATTGACAGTGTTTTGTTATATCTGTTAAATAAGAGCAAAAAATACCTTTTGATACTGCCTTAAATTTTGTGAGATGAAATCTTCATGCCCTTTCTGTCTCTACTAATTGCTGTTAGTTGTAGTATAATTTTCCAATTGGCTCTGAGGACTACAGAAAGCCTCCCCCTTTGTCATGGAGAAATCCTATCCTAGGGTAACACTGCTTCTCCATAGATACAGTAAGATAAGTGAGCATTGTCAACCTAGAAATTAAGTGTGTTACTGGCAGGATCAGTAGGTGAAAACAAGAAAAAAGCCTCAAAAGAGAAAATTAATGCAGCTACCACATCTATAGACAAGTTATCCACAATATTTTAACTTTTTGTTCTTAGGTTTAGAAATCTTGTAATTGATAGCAAGATATTCTAGTAATGTTCAGCAAAATACTAAAATTACAGATTACGGTAGTTCTATAGACTACTTCTGACATATGCCAAGGTTTACCAATTGCAGTGAAATAATCAATTACCCAGTATGAATTTTCCCAGATGATTGCTACTACTACTGAGATATGACCAACAAAGGACATGAACATGCATGCTCAACCAAGAAAATAATGCAAGCCTATTTAGTGACCATTCTACAAAACAATTGTCTGAATGGTAGAATCTACCAGCTGTCCCCTATCTGTATGGTATTTTTAAAGTTAAACTGTCATCTCCACCAAAGTTTATAAACCAACACATAGGCAAGAGATCTGCCATTTATTAGTTAAACTATGAAGCAGTCCTTTAAGGGCTTTGGGGTTTTCCAGCTACAGCTTAACTTATAGAGAAACTAAGAGGTCTATTCACTAAGCTGCTGAAGGATCTAGCTGTAGCTTCGCCCCCAGGACCCCATCGGTTCAGTAGAACCGGAGGGCTGCTGTACGGGCTATTTACTATTTCCCGTACAGCTCCCGAAGTCGACCGAGCGGCTCAGTAAAGCCAAAGGCATATGCTTCAGCTCGACTGAGCCGAGGTGAAAGCCTAAGCTGGCCAGAGCTAGCAGTGACAGCTAGCTCCGCCCAACTGTTTTCTATTGGTCGGGCGGTTCTGCTGCCGTCAGAAGAAAAAAAATAGAAATAACCATAGGAATGCATAGCTAGATTCCTATTTGCTATTTCAATTTGCAAAAGCCAATAGCAAACTAGCTATTGCACCCACCCACTGCTGCGGTCAATCAACAGAGGGGGACCTGCAGTACTCCATTAGGTCCCCCTCTGGTGATTGACAGCAGCAGAGGGCGGGTGCAATAGCTAGTTTGCTATTGGCTATTGCAAAGTGAAATAGCCAATGGGAATCTAGCTATGCTTTCCTATGGTGTGTTCTTTTTTTTTTTTTGACCGCAGCAGAACCGCCCGGCCAATAGAAAACAGTTGGGCGGAGCTAGCTGTCACTGCTAGCTTCGCACAATCGTTTTCTAATTTTTTTCTACTTTTTTTAACTATTTCTCTATTCTGCTCGGTTCCACAGAGGGATCGGGCAGAACAGCCGAGCCGCTCAGCGGCGTTCGGCTATTTACTCACTGCTGTTCAGCATCTATGAGAATAGACCGAACAGCAGCAAGTAGCCTGCCGGCTTAGCCGATCCAACATCTGAGTCGAACTCCTTCTGCACTTCGGGTCAGCCGAACATGCTGAGCATGTTCGGCCGACCCGAAAGCCACCCGATGTACGGCTGATTTTAGCCCATATACGGCTGGAATCAGGTGTACCAGCCTGAAGTGAATAGCCGAACAGCATTCGGCTCACTTCGCTTGGGTCGGTTAGTCACTCGGCTGCCTACAGCAGCTTAGTGAATAGACCCCTAAGACTCTTCATATAGCTTGAATCAAGGGTCCTCCCCAGGCACAAAGAAACAGATCTAAAATTAACTCAGATGTATAGATGAACAAATCTGCCTGGGTTTGGTTCACAGTTCTGTGAACCTTGCTCTAAGTATGACATTCACAAACATGGCAACAAACCCTAGTAAATGATATGGGGGCAAATGTGTTATTTAATTCTGGCTATTTAACAGGCTAGTAAGCAAGCTATTTTCAAATAAAATGCACTGGAAGCTCAACATTGCCGGTGTGGGACATGTACTGAGTTCACTTTACCTATAATGTTAGCGTAAAGCCTTTGTTAGCCATTGCAAGTTCCCTTTACATTTCCGTTACAAAGTACTTTCAGATGGTTAAACAGTTACTCACGTTTCACTGAACGTTTTTGTTGTAAGCTGTTTAGAACAGGGTATTTTGTAATATGTTTAGGTATTTCAACAATAACACAAGTTTACTGCTAGCTATTAGGAAAATAGTGGGCTGTAATGTTCAAGAAGGCTGAGGACATTGTGTTTTACCCTGAACTCTACTGTCTATAAAATCTAACTCTCTTGTTGTTTGCCTGACAGGGATAAATATAAGTAAACTCTTTGCACAAGGAGCTTGAGATAAAGTTTCAGTCTTTGCATACAAAGAAACATCTTATGAGTTAAAATACCTAAATTATTCACTATGAATAAAGCAGACATAACTTTAATTCAAACAAAATAGAGAAAACCATTATTATTGTAGTATAAAAAGCAGATAATTAAGATAGAAAATGAACAGCAATAAAGTTTAGCACTGTCCCTGGTTGATCCTACTGTTATTTTGAAATAACGAAAGGTATTATCTACAGAATCAAAGAATAAAATATTAACTGACCTAAACAGTAATCTACTAGTCAGTTTTATGTGAAAAACAACATTGTATTTTACTTTTATACCAGAGCCATTTTTGCATTTTTTTTGCATACATGTTAAAATGCACATTTCATTCCTGAAGACTCCATTCCCAGGTATCAGCTGAGTGAATAGAGTCATTCAAAAATGCCTTGCTCAGTGAATACAATATACAGGGGTAGGGGTACTCTTACAAATGCACACATAGGTTGAACAGGTTGTATGGGCTTGTGTCTTTATTTAACCCTAACAACTATGTAACCATCATTACTTAAAAACATCAGAATTATATATTTTCTGAAAGCAGAGACCAAGTGAAATAAAATGGTGGCAGTTGCAATTAATTTTGTCACACAATATTAGAGCAACTGTATCAAATCCAAATTTTCAGTAAAAAATACCTTTAAATTAAAGTTGACTTTACACATGTTTAGCTGATTTAGTTAAACATTTTTATAGCCTGATTGAACCTTCAGTTTAATTGAGCAAAATACATGGCAGATGCATTAAAACAAAAAGGTATTGAAAGTCTTACAGCTTGTTTTATTTAGAAAGTAGTAAAAGCCCTTTAGAGAAAGCAGTAGACATGTAAGCTGCCAAAATTTTTTGCATTTTTAGTTATTTAATTTTTTTCCATTTCAGGATTCAGGTCAGCAAGTCAAATCTGTTTCACTATGCGGATTCAACCAAATCTGAAATTCTTTTTAATTTCGGATGAGATAAACAATATTTACTAGGGATGCACCGATATATCGGCCGCCGAAACATATCGGCCGAAAATGGCACTTTTGGCATGATGCCGAAAGAGCCATGCTTCAGCCGATACATCGGCGCATCCCTGGTTTCTTTTCTCCCCGCTGGGCGCTGCTCTTTGTTCCAGTGGGGAGAAAAGAAAGTGACAGCCAGCCGAGCGATGCAGGACGAGAGCGCTGTGAGCGGCCGGCGTCTCTCCTCCCACACCGCTCGGTGGCCTATCAGAGTCCGGTAGAGCGGTGTGGGGGCAGAGACAGCGCTGTCACAGGAGCCTGGGCTCTCCTCTCTACACCGCTCGATCAGCCTCCAGTGACAGCGTGTCAGAGAGAAAAGCAATGTACACACACTCAGCGATCAGTGATCGCTGAGTGTGTGTACATAATTGAGAATATGGTATGTTAACTATATCCTCAATTATGAATGAATGGTAGTGATCTGCATCACCCCCATTCATTCATAGTTGTAGTTATAGTAAACAAACAATGTTCTCATGTTATCAATGAACAGGAACACTCCTAGAGGATTCCTGTTCATTGATAACAGGGGACACAGAAAAAGAGATTGAGGACTCTGTGTCCTCAATCTCTTTTTCTATTTTAAAAGGGAAATATCAGGGGTCTGTTTAGACCCCTAATATTTCCCCGAAGCCCCTAAAAGTAAAGTAATGTAGAGAAGCACCCTTGTTCTCTGAGTAGAAGCAGCAATGGATGAAGAGGTTCAAAACACCCCATGCTAAGTCTATAGCTGTGCAATTTCATGCTACCTGCTGGTTGGAGAGATCTACCTCTGATAAAGCAGGGAGTGTGCCATACCACTGCTTCCACACAGATAGCACAGGTTTTTCTATTAAGCATGCTGACAGGGAACAGTATTTTCTGCTTAGTTCATGTTGTTTTTTAAAAATTTACGTGCGTGATTTTATACAGATGTATCTGTAATGCATTTAGCTGATTGAGGTCTTCGAATACCAGTGTACAGATAGCAAGAAGTGTTAGACCTGTGACCTTTAATACTGACAAAATCCACTGATCCAAAACATTGTGCAGTCAGTAAAAAGGAATAGTTTCAAAAATCCTATTGAGTTTATGACTTTGTTTTTTGTTTTTAGAACTTCTACTTTCTGGCCTACATGATATCATTTTGCTTCAATGAGCACACTTAATACATTTAAAAAAAATAAAGGGAGGAGTAGCAAGACTAATTAGCACTCCAGCGGGCATGTATTAAGGGTCTTTGAGCTTATGTTGATGGCATTAGTTTAAGATGTTTCTAAAATCATTCCGAAATAATGACAGGTGCATTTGACCTCCAATTGATTCCTTTCAATGCACTGCCTTCAATGCACTGCCACGCCCCCTCCCACCCCTGAACGCAGGGAGCTGGCAGGCTTGCGTTCCAGAGGCCGAATGCTCTGAAACGGAAACTTTGTGGTGTGAACTGGCCCGCTCTCTTGGCTGTCTCTCTTTTCTCTCCTCACTCTCTCTCTCCTCGCTCTCTCCCCTGTCTATTTCTCTCTCTCTGCTGTCTCTCCTCTCTCTATGCTGTCTCTCCTCTCTCTCTCTCTGCTGTCTCTCTTCTCCCTCCTGGCTGTGTTTTTTTATCTGCACTGCAGCAGCTTCCCAGGTCTCCTCTCATGTGTGCTGTCCTGTCCTCCCACGATGCTCATGTGGCCAAATGTGGCCGACGCTGCAGACAGGGTGAGATGTCCCATCCTTTTCCGTCTGCAGCGACTGACAAATTCAGCCTGCGGGAGGGAGCTCAGTGAGCCGATCGCAATCTACCAGTGTGTAATGCGTTCGGCAATGTGGATGAATCTCAGCCGCGGAGGCTAGTACTATCAGTACAGGGATAGGGTATGGCGTCAGGGTCGACCTCCAGGCGTCACTCTCAGAGTCTCAGGCGGAGAGTTTGGAGCTCTACCATCATGTGCCGCGAAATTAAGTAGGAATTATGGATTTTAGCACTCTAGCGTATTTATGCAATATTGTGAGCAGAGATAGCAAAACAGTCTTATGCAGCAAGGTTTAGATGGAAACAGCCTGTACTTTCCCTTTAAGATTTTAGATAAGCAGTAAACTCTATTGTACAATAGTAATAACCACAGTAGAGCTGTGCAGGGATCTTCTTTAGCAGATACTGCCTATGATACTTGCTGTTTGTGGTACAACACTGGTGGAATCCTTTCAGTCAGAGGTTCTGGGTCCAGCAGCAGGGAGCAGGCTGTCAGCTGGCGTTCATGAGTGAATAACAGAACGCCATACTGACCCTGCTTCCTGCTATTTATGAGGATTCAAAGGGGAGGAGCTGGTGACGTATTCTCGCCCGATGCGTTCCACGCTGGAACGCAAGCCGCGATCCTTACACAGTGTTCACTTTGAGATCGACCTAATGAGCACTCCCGGGTAACACACTTGTTTAGTCTGTTTTTAAGGGGTATAGAGCAGAGGAATACTTACCTTTTTTCCTTGCTCCTGCAAGCTTCTCCACTTGTTCTTGGAGGGGCTCCCTAAGCGATTCCTCTTTGTGGACCTGCCCACATTCCAGGGCTCTAGTGGATTGGAAAGAAGCATTGGCAGCCCGGGGGGTAAAGAACAAGGTAAGTATGATTTTACTTTAGACCCCCTAAACTAAATTACTTTTATTCCTAGCTATCCTGGAGGTGGCTGGGACCCAAGGTTAACCAGAGTTCAGCTCTAAGAAAGACGATTCTCCTCTATGAAAAAAGAAGCAGCTTGGGGAGATATACATCTCTCTTTTTTCACTTTTATTTGTTCCTTTTAATTTTTCCTGCTGAAAAGATATTAGGTGATCTAAATCATTGCATCAAAATTTTGGTAGTAATAGCAGACATAGATAACCATCTAGTTTATCCGTGGAGGTATACATCTGGTTGCCGATAAAAATCAGTTCTTTCAGGGGATAAATAGAATCTAAAAGCATTTCCCTTATCTCTGAAGGTCAGCATTAACAGTATACAAGAAATGAATTATCCAAGAGGTTTTCTCCATAAATTGTTTCACAGCATACAGTTACATAGAATCAAGCTCATTTAAAACAATTATAAAATGTACTCTTAAGTATTTTTATGTTTCTGTATTAAGCAGCTAAAGCTTTATTGTGGGTCTACAGAAAAAACGTTTTCTTCTTTAGTTTGTAATAGAGTGGTGAAGGGCTAGAACCCCTGTAAGGTTTCTATTGCTGACTGTGTAGACATTCACTTACTCTATTTGTTCTGGTCACCGTTGTCATCCAGTCAGAAAGGGGTAGAAAATCCAAAACTTTACAATTGTAACCAGAAAAAAAGGTAAGAAAAACTCTTCCAATAGAACACCTCTTTTGGCAACAACTGTTTACTAGCGATAGTAAGAGAGATTTCTTTTTACTTCCTTACTTTTTTGCCACTGGTAAAGGAAGGAAGGAAGGATAATCTCCCCAAAAGGACAGACCCATAACAAGCATGCACTTAATGATATCCAAGGAATGTTGTTTTTTTTAATAAATTCTTTATTTATGATTTTTTCCAAGTGGTAGAAAGACAACTAGTACAGAAAATACAGACAATAATCATACAGATCATACTTAAGGCATTTTCAGAAAATACACAAGGATTATTCGGCTAATACGGGGTCAGTATGAGTGACAGCGCAGGTGTATCCTGTGGGTCACCCCCTGCGTGAGTTAGGAAATGGCGTATCTGGAGTGCCTTCCAGAAAGTCATGGGGGGGAGTAGTGCACGTTTGAATTTCCCGAATGGGTAGGAATGCTGCACCTGTCCGAAAGTGGAGTATCCGGAAGCCGCCTGACCGTATTAAACTTCCTTGTCGTGTGGTGAAATGGGCAGGTCTGGATGCCCGAGTACTGGGGTCATTAGGGATGGATAGCTATCTGATTTACAACATGTCTTTTCTGAGGTGCAGATGGCCAGAGTGGGGCCAATAAGTGGATGAGTTAGAAGATGGTTCGTGTGTTTCTTTTCTAGCCAAGGCAAGCCCCCCAGGGGAACCGGAGAGCACGCCTGTTCCATAGAAATCCATCTCTTATCCGACCCCCCTTGGCACCAGTCTAGTACCCTGGCCAAATGCACCGCCTTTTGATAGTTCAGAGGATCTGGGAACCCCATGCCCCCTCTGCGTTTAGGTTGAGACATCAGTAGTTGGCTCAGACGATGGCCCTTATGTGTCCATAGGAATTTGCCGAATTCACCTTTTACCTTCCTCAGGAAGCAAGCTGGGATCTGCACCGGTAGGGTCTGGAGGAGATATAGCAGTCTGAGTAGAACTTTCATTTTGAGGACGCTGTTCCGGCCAAACCACGTAAACGTATTTTTCGTCCAAAGCTGTAAGTCCAGCTTTGGACGAAAAGTTGGCCGAGAAAATCTCCCCAATGGAAGACGTCAGATATATGCCCAGGTATTTAAGACTATGGGCCGCCCACGTGAATGGGAAGTAGGGCGTTAGGGAGTCTATCACGGCCTTGGGGACATTAAGGTTCAAGGCCTCCGACTTCCGCAGATTAATCGCGAAATTTGAGAGGGATTTATAATGGGCCAGTTCCGCTAAAAGGTTCGGCAAGGAGGTGGCCGGACTCGTCACGAAAAAGAGCAGGTCATCCGCATAACCTGCCACTTTGTGGGTGGAGCCCCCCACCGTTAGACCGGGGAAGTTAGGGTCGTTACCAATGTAGCATAAGAAGGGCTCTAAGGTCAACACGAACAGTAGGGGAGATAGAGGGCATCCCTGACGTGTGCCATTGAAAAGGGAAAAATCCCCCGAGGCCACCCCGTTGAGTCGTACATATGCCGTCGGATGGGAATATAAGCCTGCTATCCATGTAGAGAACTCGGTCCCCACTCCCAGGTAGGTCAATGTCGTCTTCAGAAAAACCCAATCCACCCTATCGAAAGCCTTCTCAGCGTCAGTCAACAGGAGGATGGTAGAGACATCCAGTGACCTAGCCAGGTGGATGGCGTTCAGGGCCCGTGTCGTGTTTTCTTTAGCCTCCCTCCCTGGAATGAATCCTACCTGGTCAGCGTGAATAAGTCCCTGCATATGGGGTAGCAACCTATTGGCCAGAATCTTTGTAAAAAGTTTTAAATCTACATTCAGCAGGGAGATGGGGCGGTAGTTAGCACATTGTGAGTGGTCCTTTCCCTCCTTTGGTATAACCGTGATGGCAGCCCGCAACATATCAGCCGGAACCTCATGACCTTCCAGGATCGAGTTAAAAGCTCGGATGAATGGCTGGGCAAGGAGGGATGAGAATTGTTTATAATAAAAAAGCGTGAAGCTGTCCGGCCCCGGTGCTTTATGTGGTTTTGATTCTTTTATCGCTCTGAGAACCTCAGCCTCCCCTAGAGGTCCAGCCAAGGAGAGGCGGGGCTCTTGCGGGAGACGGGGCATCCCCAAGCCCTCAAGATAGGTGGTTATGGCCCGGGTCCTATCCTCTAGCGCCAGGCCCGTAGGCGAGGGGAATCAGTTATACAAGGATTGATAGAATTCCCTAAAGCGATCAGCAATTTCCCGAGATTCCCTCAGGGCCGCTCCGGTACTGGAGCACACCTGTGGTATCGCGGTACGGGAACGACTTTCTCTAAGGGCTCTGGCCAGCAGACTGCCTGGCTTGTTGCCCCATTCATAGAAGTGTTTGCGCAGCCATACATGGCGAGCTTTCACCTTGTCTAAGAAGAAGGCCTGTAAGCGTTCCCGAAGAATGAGTAGTTCCGAGAGGGTTGATTTAGCTAGGGACTGCTTATGGCTCTGCTCTAATGTCCGGATACGGCTGGTTAAGTCGCTAATCGTAGCCGATCTTATCTTCTTGAGCCTAGACCCCTGAGATATCAAAAGGCCCCTGATCACACATTTGTGTGCCTCCCACACCGAAAGAGGCCTAGCTGCGGAGGCCTGATTAGTCTCGAAATAAGTGCATAATTCCTGCTCCAAAGCTCCCCCGGCCCCCTCATCTTGCAGGATGGACTCATTAAGCCGCCACTGCCAAGTCCGGAAGGCCTCTTCACCCAATCGGATCTCCATGGCCACTGGGGAGTGATCTGAGATCGTGCAGATATCTATCGAAACAGCCGCCACCCTATGCAAGTCAGACTGTCGCAGCAGGAAGTAGTCCAAGCGCGAGTAGGACTGGTGGGGCGTGGAGAAGAACGTGCAGTCTCTTTCATGGCCATGGATAACCCGCCACACATCTAACAGCTGTTCTGTTTGCAGTAGCCGTTTACATTTTCTGAGAAAAGCATAGGACAGATGGGACGCGTCTCGGGAGACATATTGGAGTGGTTCCAGAGTCACATTGAGATCTCCCCCCAAAATGAGGGTACCTTTCATGAATGTAGACAATTCTGAAAGGCAGTGTTCCATGAACGTAATCTGATTGACGTTCGGGGCGTATATATTCGCCAATGTAACTCTGGACCCCTCCAGGTCTCCCTTGACAAATAAGTAACAGCCCTCCGGATCCTCTAGTGCCGAGTCAAAAGCCCACAGAGCCGCCCTATTTATAACCGTGCTCACACCCCTGGATCTTGAGTCGGGCGATGATGCATGATATGCGTGGGGGAATCTATAGTTGGTCAGTTTCTGGGTCCGACCCGACTGAAAGTGAGTCTCCTGGAGAAACGCCACCTGCAACCTCCCCTCCACAGCTCACCCAGTACCTGAGAGCGCTTTTCTGGGATGTTCAATCCTTTCACATTCCAGGTGAGTATCCCCGTAGGCCGGCGTGGCCTGACCTGCTGGGGTGGGCATGCGCGAGATGCTGCAGCCATCGATCCCGATTCCCTATATAGGCTCTGGGCTCCTTCGTTGAGCAGCTCGACTGAAGTATCTGGTGGGGGATAGAAAGGGAGGGGATGGGGGGGAGGGAGGGCAGAGTACCTAGAACAGGCAGAAAGGGTTGGATGTAGGTAGAAAGATAAGAAGTGCAGAAGGTCAGGGAGAAGTTCCCATCCCGCAGTAGTGACAGAGAAGTAGAAAAACACAAAAACTACACTACTATAGTAGCTTTTCAACACAGAATCTATACTCTGGGGTAAACGGCCTCGGGCGGCCGACAGCATGATAATAACCAGAGCAAAAAAGAGAAAACAAAATAATCCAAACGTGAACAGTAAGTCCTAGGATCGTATTGAACCCTGCATAACTCTAACCTCCTATATTAGTGCACCCGTCTCCGGCACTTCGCCCCCGGAAGCCTAAGATAGCGTATGGGACATGAGGGAAATGGGGTCTATCTGTGTAACCCGGAAGTAGGCAAGCACCCACCCTCCTCTTACATGGCTTAGTCACCAGAGCCCCCGTAGAGCCCACCTATCCAAACCCCTAGGGGGTGTGTCTAGTCAAGCATAAGGTCAGACTCCTCGGAATTCTACTAGAGGGTTTCCCGCTACCCTAACCTGCCAGTCTCCCCAATCCTTTCACTTAAGGCATTCGTAAATATATATCCCCAAACAGAGAGAAACAAAGCAGGATCAGTAAGTCTGTATTCAGCTGAAACCCTTAAAACTCCGGCTATAGCACCCCGTACCCTAAGACCCCCTCTTTGCAAACTGTCGCAGACATCCTTGGGGTCCATTACTCCGTACTGGTCTCTGCACTCTCCGATGTTCCAGTCATTCTTCTGCGTCACTCCAGTCGCAACCGCAGTCGCCCCATATCACATAATGGTGTGAATGTCCAAAGTCTTAGCCATCCTGTGGGAACTGGGGGAGGGGGGCTGTAGGGTATACGCAATGGCGCATCACGTTAGGTCATGCGGGTTATCTGCATTGGAGGGCTAATCGGCAGTCCGTGCATATGTCAAATGACCACTTTAGCTGTGCAGAAAGCCTCCAGATGTCGAGCCCAGGTCGTAGACGGTTGATCCTAGTCCTCCCTGGACGCCGGGCCGGCACGGTCTCGACTCCGATCTCCCCGAGGCCTGCGAGATCTTTGTCTCCTGGGTCTCTGGCTGTGGACTGGGGGTTCTACTCGCTCCGTCATGGGGGTCAGCCAGTCTTGTACCGGGACAGGGTCACATTCCAACAGGGAGAACAGCACAGGGAGCTGATCCGGCCTATGTAAAGCGAATGTACGGTTCCCCCTACGGACCAATAGGTGGAATGGATGGCCCCAGCGATAGGTTGTGCCAGAGTCCTGCACACACCTGAGGACCGGTCGTAG
The DNA here is from genome assembly GCF_000935625.1 of Nanorana parkeri. Classification (NCBI taxonomy): domain Eukaryota; kingdom Metazoa; phylum Chordata; class Amphibia; order Anura; family Dicroglossidae; genus Nanorana; species Nanorana parkeri. The sequence goes on from NW_017308157.1 coordinate 251,219, forward strand.
CTGTCTCCGCATATAGAGCGTGTGGCTAGAGAGGTCATGTAAGAAAGATATGGAAGCACCATCAAAGTCCACCGTTTTCTTATCCCACGCATAATCTCTTCCTTCAACGTAAAAAAATGGATGCGACACAGCACATCTCTGGGTGCGCCATCTCTTGTATTAGCCGGGCCATACACCCTGTGTACTCTGTCTAGTTCCAATGTGTGGGTCGGCTCCCTGTCTAGTAGCATGTTCAATATGGCAGTCACTGTAGAGCGGAGATCCGGAACAGTGGTGGCCTCAGGGATACCCCTAATGCGGACGTTGTTCCTGCGGCTTCTATTTTCTCCATCATCCACCTTAAGGCGGAGGGTAGCCATGGCTTGTAGATGGGTAGCCTGCATTAGCTCCACCGCCTGCAGGTGGGAGTCGAATGAGGCCCTGCTGGATTCCAGCGACGTCACTCTCACATCAACCCCTGTTACCTGTTGCCGGACCGCCGTCAATTCCTGTTACAGGGAGCCCTCCAGGCGTTCCACCATCATGGCCAGGTCTGCTCTGAGCGTCTCAAACATCCCCCTGAGCTGTATCGAAACCGGGGAGTGGGCCGCCGGCACGGGCGTGTGATGGGGGTCCTGCGACATGTCCGGTCTCGTCATCATAGGGCTGCATGGCGGGGACTCACGTGTCCGTTCATCCGCAGAGGAGGCGGCGTCCTCGGCATCCTGAGACGGGGACATCGCAGGGCTGCTGCTGCGGGCCGGAGAGACACATGCGGGCGCCATCTTGGATCCGTCGCCACTCGGCCTCGGGTCCTGTTGAGTAAAAAACCGGCGGAAATCTTGTTTCGGCCCGGTTTTCAGGGTCCCCTTCCCTCTCCTTCTTTTTCGTCGACATAGCCCTGAAAAGGGCACTATGCTGACACGCTAGTCTGCAAAATCGCCCGCCGAGGTATGGAGCTCACACGCTGCACGTCCTCACAGATCCATGCCTTGGCCACGCCCCCCCAAGGAATGTTTTAACTTATAATCTGTATACTTGCTGTGGGTCACGTTGTTGTCTGTGCAACAGCTTTCCTTTAAAACCGTTTGTATATCTGCAATCCGCAGGAAATATTTTTTGCCCTTGACTGCTCCTGTTTTCATGAAATAATTCGTTTTAAAAAAAAATCACAATTTCATTGGAAGTGACTTTTGCACTCAATAAAGCTGAAGGGCATTTTCTATGCTCCTTAGCAACACCTAGTGGCCATAATGTGGAATTTCATTAAATTCAACCTGAAAGAAAAATATACTTAGAGGGTTATTCACTAATGAGCTGAAGGATCCAGCCGTAGCTGCAGCTGATCGTGCGGCTCAGTCGAACCGAAGGGCTGCTGTATGAGCTATTCACTATAGCCCGTACAGCAGCTGAGTGGCACAGCTGAGCCAAATCCATATGCTTTGGCTCAGCTACTAGCTCAGTAGTGACGAACTCCATGCAAATTGCAGCTGGGCAGAGATTGCTCCGCCCAGTTGTAATGACAGATTAGCTTTCCCAAATGACCTGGAGACACTGATCTACCATTAACCCTTTCGCTGCCAAGGACGTACGGCGTACGGAATAAAACGTTTTCATTTTCTTTTGAAGGGTGTGCATTCTACAAACTTTGATTGGCAATTCAAGTGTACGAGGGGTTAATATATTGCTTTTGGCTTTAAAATTATTTTGTGTGCTTATGTTTACAGTTTTTTAGCAGAGTGGCAGCAAAGGAAATCAGTTGCTTACAACTGAGAAAATAAGTTGCTTAGCAACTGAGAAGGCTTCAGAAATCTATGCAGTATCAGGCCTAGTCTTTTTATAGCTGCAATGAGTAGACTTCAAAGCCCCACATGCTGTTACAGTTAGAGTCTTTTGGAAACAGATTCAGGGTCAGGGTGTTTTTTTCTGATTTCAGCTCAATAGTAGAGTGACACATATTAACTATAAGAGCAACAGCAAAATGGGGCCAATGTGAATATCTGTTTTTTTATGGTGCCCATAGTAGTCTATAAATGTTTCCCATGCATCCTCCAAATGTCCATCCCCCTTCTGCAAATCTTGGACAGCCCCATCCAAACCATGGTTATCATCTCATAAAGCTTGGTCAGTTATCATCCAAAATGTAGTCACCTCTATCTGCCAACCTCAAAGTGTCACTTGTTTGTCCACCTTATTTCTGTGATTTCTCCTTCAATAAACATGTGCAATTCGTTTCATTCCAAATGGAAATTTGTATGAATTTCTGTACATTTGGACATTTAGATGCAACCGAATTTCTGAATCACAGAAAAAACGAATGTGAACGAATCTGAATGTAATGAAATTCGGATACATACAAATTTCATTCAGAAACTAAACACAAGTGGAAGTGCTGTCATTTACCACTTCTCTGCACTTGCATCTCAAATGAAAACAATGTAACACAATAATGTAACAAAATGTAAATAATGAAAGAAGCTGAGAGATCTGTTATTCTGTGACAGCTTCTGCTTCTTTGAGGACACTTCATCCCGAAAGTAAAGAATCTGACAGCTGTCACAGAATACACAATACACAGAATACACAGAAATAATAATAATTTTTTTAAAAAACATTGTGAGGTCCCCCCAATTATTACCAGACCCTTTAGGTCTGGTAGGAATGTTGGGGGGGAACCCCAATGCCAAAAAGTTTTTAAAAAGTTGGGGTTCCCCTAAATTCCCATACCAGAACCTTAATCCGGGCAGCATCCTGGCATGGCAGGAAAGGGGGGGACAAGCGAGCGCCCCCCTCCCTCTATCATAGCAGACCACATGCCCTCTGCATTAGGAGGGTGCTTTTCCGGAGGGACCCCTTGGAAAAGCACCTTGTCCCATGCTGATGAGGAATCTCATTTATTAATAGGTGACTAGTTTATATCCATGCAAAGCAGCTCACTACGTTTTGGGAATATGGGATATCAGAGGTGGACTGGGCTGGTGCCTTTAAACAAAAAAAGAGATCAGTCACTGGCATCTTCACATCCTAAGTTTAGCTTCAGGTTCAGAAAATTATATCACTTCATGCACTGCTGTGGTGCCTGCTTTTATTTGGATTGCACCAGCAGGCAGCATTTCCAAGGTGGTGTGGGCAGGTTAGTGAGTAGCAGCAGCAACAGGCCAAGGTTAATTCTGATAGCTGCTAATGTACAACAGAGGCTGGACATAATTTAAAATATATCTAACTATGGGGACAAGAGCCTCTTCCCCACAACCCTAACCTGGTGGTTATATGGGTCTGTGGGGAGGGGGGGTCATCTGCATCTGGGTACCCCCTACTGTTGCCTGGCAGAGTCATCATCATCCGGCACTCGTGCCCCTCTGTGCCCATGTCCTCAATCCAGGTGCTCAAGAGTTGTAAAAGAGGTCACCCTAGTCACATCAGACTCTCCAAAGGTACATGACAGCACAATTCTCATAAGCCATTTCTTTGCTTTAAACATATTTGACTTCACACTCCGGGGGGTTCCAAGTTGGTAAATACATATCTTTTATGTTCCTCAACTCCATCTAGCAGCCATAATGTGATATTATATTACATTTAACCTGAAAATAAAATAGACAAACAATGTTTATTTTTTCCAGGGCGACCCTGAAAAGCACCCTGCCAGTGCCAAGGGCATGTGGCCGGGGGGGGGGGGGCAAAAATTCCTACCAGACCTTAAGGGCCTGGCCTGACTTTATGGGGAAACTCCACACACTTTTTTTAATTTTAAGTTGGGGTCCCTCCTAAAATTCCTACCAGACCTAAAGGGCCTGGTATGACTTTTAGGGGGGAACCCCCACATTTTTTCCCTCTTTTTTCAATGGGGTCCCTCCTAACTTTCCTTCCAGACCTAAAGGATCTGGTATGGTTTGGGAGGGGGGCCCCCACACTGTTTTTTTAAAAATTTCTGTTAAACAAAATTTACCTCAGAGTTAGCGAGCAGAATACCTGAGACGAATGCCACTCAGCGGCATTTGGCTATTCACTCACTGTCGTTGGGCCCCTATGAGAATAGGGGTGAACGGCAGCGAGCGAGTTGCTGGAGCTTCGGCTCAGCCAATCCAGATCTTAGAAAGGCTGAGTCGAACTCTTTCTGCACTTTGGCCGATGTACAGATGAAATTAACAGTACAGGGCTGAAGTGAATAGCAGAACATCGTTCGGCTCTGCTTACTTCAGCTGGGCTATTCACTAGTCTGCCTTCGACAGCTTTGTGAATAACCCCCTTAGTGACACATAGTGACAGTGACATTGAATGCCAGGTGACCACTATTAGCTTTTAGAGAAAAAAAATATTAGCTTTTAGTTTTAGGCGGAGAAGTACAGAAAATGTTCTGAAATCCTAGGGATGTGAGGTGTTTCCAAATAAAGGACAAATTAATTAATTTATTTAAATGGATTTTTTTTTAGCTGGGCATTTTTCTAAAAAAAATAATAATCAAAACTGGGAAAAAGTGTTTTCTTTATGTTTGTTCCTCTTTTTTTATGTTTTATTTGTCCTAAGTGAGCTGTTAGGCACATATATGTGATATAAATATATTCCTCTATCTGTCCTCTAAAAAACGATAGATAATATGTGTATGTGCACTTAGTAATAAAGTATATTACTGCAGAAACTAAAAAAAAGCTCAGTCATGAAGGCGTTAAAGTGTATGTAATCCCTAAAAATAAACAAGGAATCTTATTTGCTCCTTTTAGTTCTGTTTAACCAGATATGGACATTCTATGAATGTCCAAAAAAACATTGATGAAAGTACACAAAACATACATATTTTGTCCTGTCCTTCTCCACTGCCCCCCACCCCACACTCACACTTGCCGACAATTCCTGACTGTCAAAATGATAGCCAGGGATTGCTATATGAACACAGCAGTTGTAGAAGGTGCTGCTGTCAAAAAATGAACTGTTTAAGGGCTTGTTCACACTAGGTCTGGATTCTGTCCGGACCAGATCCGTGCGCTCATGCACCCAAAATGCATCCCAATGTATCCCTATGTGTTTTATGGGCTACAGTTCTCATGAGCGCAGTCCGTTCAGGTTACGACAGAAAAAATACTGCATGTCACATTTTGTCCGGAAATGCACGAGCGCGTCAGAAATGCACTGCACTGCAGCTAACATACTGACAGCCCCCAGCCCCACTCCAACCAAAACAATTAAAAAAAAAAACTGGAACACATCAAAAACGTGTCAAAAACGCACTGCATGCATAGGACCGCGTCTCCAGATCTGGACCAGAAAATCGTGTGAACAAGCCCTGACACAGTGCTTATAAACATTGTCCAGATGTGAAATGCGAAGTAGCATTGTTACTTTTGTATCTAGTTTGCTTCATTCATCTGCTGATCAACGTGATGATCTGCATATGATGTCAGTAAGAGCAATCTGAAAAGTTAAAAAAACATGTTCCTATGTAATACCTTTATTAACCCTTAGTTTATCTGAATTAGCCATCATTTACTACTCCTTCCCCTTCTCCTCTCAACTATTTTCCTGCTCATTTCTTTTATTTTTGTTAGTTTCTAACCAATAATGTTTTTAAACATTTTCTATTACAATTTATATGCAATTTGTTAAAAGAAAAAAAAGCCTTTATTTTTTACCTGGAATCGAAATGTTAGTGTCATTTTAAATAATGACACTAGAATACAATTTATACTTTTTACCTACAGCAACACTCTTTTAAAATATAGGTAAAATTAAAACATTTGTTTTCAATTTTGTTATGTTTTAATATGTCCAAAAAATTTGATCTTCTCAGAGATTTAGAGCTATTCTATGTTCCCTGCAGACTCCCTGTATTATCTCAAAGAGCCCCCGCATTTCTTATCTTGGACTACAGAATGATTAGTCTTTATGTTGTAGAGTTTGAGAGTGGAAGAGGTTGAGTAGTTTGATAAAAAAAGACACTGGGCAGGGCTGACAAAATGTAGTCAACAAAAATGCTGTGTGTTGTCAGCCAAAAACAAAACCTAGGAGCTGAGTGCCTTTTTTGCAGATCAACAGGTTTTTTTGTGTTCTTGGAGTTTCTTTAAAGGGATATAATAGGGAAAAATATGTACGTACTGCATAGATATACTGCATATATTTTTATTATTTTGTGTTGTCATATACTAAGGGGATTATTATTGAGCCGAAAGGATACAACCGTAGCTTTGGCTGATCCTTCGGCTCTCTTCGGCCGCCAGAGCCCTTTGGTTTAGTCGAACCGAAGGGCTACTATAAGGGCTATTCACAATAGCCCGTACAGTAGCCGAAGTCATATGCTTAGGCTGCCGAAGGCCGGCCGTTCGCCTTGCAAATGACAGCTAGGTGGAGCTCAGTTGTAATGATGGATCAGCATCCCCAAATGACCTGGAGACACTGATCTGTCATTGAACAATAACTGGGCGGACCCGGCCATGACGTCACAGCCGCCTCTGCCCAGTTGTTATTCATTGGCCTGGGACCTGCTAGAAGACTCTTGCAGGTGACTGCCAACAGGAAATAGTTGAGTGGAGCTAGCTCCACCCAATTGTTTTTAGCTATTTTTATTTTTTACTCTTACTATTTTTGATTATTTTAAAAATAGTTTTTCAACCTTTTTATTTACACTCTTTTCAAAGATTTTCTATTCTGCTCGATACCACAGAGGTACAAGCAGAATAGCTGAGCCGATTGCTGCTCGGCGGCATTCGGCTATTCAGTCACGGCCGTTCAGCTCCTATGTGAATAGGGGCGAATGGCAGCGAGTGAGCTGCCGTAGCTTCAGCTCAGCTGATCCAGATGTTGGATCGGCTGAGTGGATGTCCCTCTGCACTTCATAACATGTGTGTTATTTTCATACGCTAAATTGCAGTAGATTTAATTTCTTTTTTTCCCACAGATTAATGTAAATGTTTTACATTAATTACACTGAAAAGCAAATAAAGCTTTAAGGCTGTGATGAGAAGTCTCATATTTTTTGGCACTTGCAGTATACCTGTCAGGGTTCCACCCTGACTTTACTGGTTTGCTGCATGCTGGCTTGGCTGCCATTTTACCCACCTGTGTTTCCTTCTTTGCCTGAGCAGACTCTGGAACGTTGCTCACTACTTTCAGGCTCCCTCTTATGGCCATACAGGAGAGCATCATCTGAGAGAGTCAGACGGGAGTTTTCTGTCTCTGAGAGATGATGCCATCCCACTCACTATATATTAACCACTCAGTCCAGTCTGATCTTGCCCTTGCGTGATCTTCCTGCTGCTCTGAGTATCCTGATTCTGTGTATGACCCGATCCTGGCTGACGTTCTCCTCTGGCTCCTGCTCCTGGCTTGTTCCTGACAATGCTGATTTCTTAGCTCCTGCTCCTTGCTTGTTCCTGAAGATGCTGATCTCCGTGTTCCTGACCTGGCTTGAACAACTACCCACTCCGGCTCCTGACTTTTTCCGGTTTATTCTTATTTATTCTTCATTGTGCTCTGACAATGCCTTAATGTATTAAACATGGAAAATGAAAATGTGTTTGCATAAATTAATAGCATTACATCGTCATACAATTAAGTCATTTTGGTAAAGACACAAATTAGTCTAATGGTGACTTACACAGGTTTGTAATCACAAACACATTAATTGTGTTCACTTACAGAATTAAAAGACGCTCACACAATAAAAGCAAATGCCATGTAATGGATAATTTCCCACTGGTGGTAATGGTTGAAAAGAGTAAATGGCCTCATTGCCAAAAATATTGGATATAGTGGATATAGTGGTGGCCAGGGAAGATTTTAGGATCCCACAATTCTGCAAAGTCATGTAAAAATTGAAGTTAGCCTGGTATACCTCCATTTTGTGGTACACAACATAATTTACTTGGATTGATTTACTAAAGGCAAATAGCCTGTTCATTTTGTGAGGGAATGTTGCATTGCAGGGTATGTTTCCCTTAGCTTGGTTAATTACTTTGTAAAGAATACCCAATCGTGTGCAAGGAAAACAGAAAACAGTATTTTTGCACATGATTGGGTGATGGAAGTTGGCAGTGCTTCACCACATTCACTAAAGCAAAATTCCCCTGCAAAATGCAAATTCCCTTTGAAAAGTGAACAGCCTATTTGCCTTTAGTAAATCAATTCCACTGTATTGTGAAATGAAGGAACAGGAGCAAGTTGTGGAGCAGCTGGTGGTTCCCCAATCTCACACAAGGTTGATGTTGGGTCTGACCCATTCTCATGGTTTGGGTGGTCAGTTAGGAGTATGGTAAATCTTGACCTGTGTGTCAAATGAATACACCCCATTCAGCTTTTTTTCTATCCACTGGTTCCTTGGCCTATAATGGAGGACTCTTTTTTGAGGGTTGCTATGGATATGGTTGGGCCACTGCCAAGGTCCTCCAGGGGGCACAAACACATATTAGTAGTCCTTGTCTTGGCCACCCAGAATAAGTATTCTAAGGTTATAATGAAACTTATTCCACTTCCTTTCCTAAATAGGCATTCCTAAGGAAATTTCAACAGATCAAGGAAACCCTTTTGAGTCGAAGAGCTGTGTCAGTAACTGTCTGTCTGACACTTGTCTGCTTTTCAGCTGCTTCACATAATTTTTCTTCTTTTATGCTGCATATTCTGATTGGTACACTTTCTCGCATGACCCATGGCTTTCATTTAATTGCTCTTATGCACATTTTTGTTCTTGCACTTTTTCACTGGCCAATTCTCAGCCACAGTGAAGTTCTATAGAGTTTTCCTTGTAAAGTGGTCTGCCTTTTTAAAAGTAACTTCTATATAGTGGAGTATTCTGCATAGACTATGCTATCTTTACACCAGTTTACAAGGTAGTGAAGTGTCTAAGATGCTTGATCATGATGACATTACTAGAGGATTTAAGAGTTGATACTGAATGATCCCATGAAATGTGATATTGTTCCTAATTTTGGCTTGAGTGTGTTTTTTCTTTAAAAATAAACAACTCTCTGGAAAGTGCCCATTTTTTAATTTATGAAAATAGGGGTGATTATGGCACCTGTACTAATTTGACTTTTTTTAAGTCCTTTTACATTTTTCCATGTGTCACCTGTACCACCACGCATACCTTTTGCCTTACAGAATGTGTGTGAAAGGGCCTTCTCTCTTCAATATAGGGCCAAAATGTTATTTAAGGGGGGCTTAGCAGAGCCATTCTCCCACAATATTCACATACATTTGGCTTGTTCAATCCAAGCTGCATGGCTGGATAAAGTGTTTTATTGTGTGGCAAATAGCAGGTGTTTAAAATATTTTTTTTAGGGAAAGGAATTTTGTAATGAAAATAATACAGTAACAGCAAACAAATTAGGGACACATTTCCTATGCATGTTACAAGAAGGATTTGGGTTCCCTTTATTGTTTCCAATCCAGCTGTCCACAAAGGCCCTTTCCTTGATGCGTCCTTTAGGCTTAATCTAGTTTCTAAAATGCATGTACACCAAATTGTGTATGATAGCTTTGCAGGGCTATAAATGGCAGCATTATTGTAAAAAAAACAAAGACAAACATTAAAAAACTAATTTTAAAAACCTCCAAAAGAAGGGGGCCTTTAAACTTGCCGAACCGTTTTTGACCACACATACACATACTTGGCTACCTATGGATGTGAAATATTGCAAATCTTGTTTAGCGTTCCTTAACACTTTAATCCTGCCTTTTCAGATTATTTTGATTTTCTTGCACTTCTGGTACTTTATAGTATTTTCAATAAGCGAGATATATGGGCACATGCTTTTATTTGTAAACAATGTCGCATGGCTCCTTTTGTGGGGTTGGGGAGAGTTATGAAGTCTCAGTAATACTAACACCCTATATTTGAGAGGAATTTTGACTGATGCAAGAAGGTAGAGTATATTTACTCACTCTCCTCTTACCCCTACCCATTGAGGCAGGATTAGGTACACTTAGAAACTAAAGAAAAAGCACTCCAACCTTTTGTTTTAGGAAACATCTTTTAATAAAGGCATTAGCCATGCACATTCCAGTGGTTGACTTAATGTGCATTTTGTGAACAATGTAGTATTATTATTATTATTATACAGGATTTATATTGCGCCAACAGTTTGCACAGCGCTTTACAATATAAGGAAGACATTACAATACAATTCAAGACAATATGGTGAGGAGGGCCCTGCCCCTGAGGGATGTGAGGAATATATTGCAAGATTCTAAGATCATACCTCACTGTAGGCCAACATGCATAATTAGATTATGCCAAAACAGTGAAACAAACCATGTTTAAAATGCTGCCTCCCTTTGTGTAATTGTGCATTTGGGTAAACAAACAAAAAAAATTAGAAACCTCCTCAAACAAAGCTATTTACAAACATTAATAATGCCATACCCCCCCTCTGTAAAAAACAAAAACAAAACAGTGCTAGCTTCAGAAGCCAACATTCCAGAGAAACATTGAGAAGCAGCATGGAATAACCAGCCTTTTCAGTGTTGAAACCCTAAAAGAATTATATAAAGAAAATATAACAAGTACACAAAGCAATATATACTGTTTAATATATATATATA
>NW_017308157.1:261784-271910 GCF_000935625.1 Nanorana parkeri
CACATAGAAAGAAATCATATGTAAATGTCCATAGCTCACCAGCATGAGATTGTGGGTTTCACAAACGAACAACAATTGAAATAAGGTCAGGGCAAACTGTTGGATGAAATGAACAAGGAATAATAATATCAGTGGGAATTTAAACTCCAAACTAAAGTATCAACTTGAACTCAACCTCACAGGAAAAAAAAACAAATGCTAAAAATTGTTTTTATTAAAAATTAAAATACCTATTAGATATAAGAAAGGAACATGGAAAAGGCATGCAATAGTTTAACAAATATGAAGAAATCATACATACATGTCCATAGCTTGCCAGCATCAGATTGTGGGTTTCACAAAGGAACACCAATTGACAGCAGGTGAGGATAAATTGTTTGATGAAATTTACAAGGAAAAATATCAATGGAACCCCTTCCCGACCAATGATGAGATTATTCTATCACTGGCTTTCAGTTCCTTAACCCCTTCGTGATGGGAGACTACACTGTACATCGCGCCACAAAGTGCTTAAATGACTGGCCACGTACACTGTATGTGACCAGTTATTTGCGGCTCTGTAAAGATCGTAACCGCTGATTCTCAGCGGTTACCATTCATTAATGAATGCCTCAGTATTGAGGCATTCATTAATGAAATAGTTAAGCTTTTGTAAAAGCTTCTTTCTTTCCTTCATTAATGAAAGAAATACAAATACCGGATTGCTAAATAGCGATCCGGTATTTGACAGCTGAAGAGGTAGCAGAGTGAGTCGCCTCTCTGCTATTCATTTTGACAGCTCTGTGGACTGGTCCGATGTCTATGAAGCTGTGTGATACATTTCAGGCACAAAGATACATTGTAACATTTTGCCTGAAATGTATCGAAAATGGAATGGAAATTATTGTAAAACAAACACATAGCAAAATTGCTTTGGCCCCGGTAAATAAAACATTTTCTAAAGCTGTGTCACTAAAGAGTTAAACCACCAACTATAGTAGTATCCTTAGCACAACCTCACAGCCAAAAAACAACAATAATACATTCAAAAAACAACAATAATAACTTGCATTCTAAATATGCAAATTACACCTGTTGGGAAAAACATTTAAACAAAAATGCCACTTAGTTATAAGAAAGGAACATGGAAAAGGCATGCAATGGTTTACCCACTATGAGATGGTGATCTGCAAACATGCTAAAAAAAAACATTGCGATATGAGAAAGGACACATTTAAACAAAAGTCACATCAGATAAGAGAAAGCTATGATCTAGTATAGAATGTTACATTCTCCCTAACTCAGTTTAGCTTACTGTTTTCTATACGCATACACACCTGTCTGCATTTGGCCAAAGCAAACATGAAAGTAGCTGCAATTGTGGTAAACACATTTTCACGTCAAATCCCCATGCCAAAGTCAAAAGGACGTTAACCCACTGTGTACAGAATCACACATGTGCAATTTCAATAAAGTAAGTTTTGTTTTTTCCCCCTTTTGCTTTTTCTTAATATTGGAGACTAGTCAGAATGCAGTAGCGTTAGTAGTGCAAGGCAGCCAGGGTTTACACATCCATATACTGCCCTGAAACAATATTGTAATGTGTCACCCCACAATTTTTTTTATATAAAAAGTACTAACAAACAAATACAAACATGTAAATCCGAAAGTTGACATATGTGCTCCTGTTAGGATCCAGTATCATATATGTGTGAGGTTTCATTTCATCTTTTTTGAGAAATAGTAATAATTGAAATAATAAAAAAGAGGAAATTAAGATGGGAGTTTGCAATTTCTTTTTTTCAGTTATAATATAAACACATTATATATAATATAATTAAATGTGTTTATAATTGTGATCTCTGTAAGCTAATTCAAGATCACAAAAACAATTGCCACATGCAGTAATTTGTAAATATTCTTTAAAATATAGGGAGATTTTCAATAGAAAATACCCAATCAGTTGCGAGCATGATTTTGAGGGTGGAGAGTGCTGTCAGTAATCCATCATTCAAATAGCTTGCACATTTTTGGGGGCGTAGATAAAAATATTTACCATAAAAATCAAATAACGTGCTGCTGTGTTTTTCAAGGTCAAATGTGCACAAAACAGAATGCACTTGATTCCTCCAGACTGCCATCTGCCCAGTGCTCTACAAGGCATTAGTCTTTTACTTGTACTTTTACTCTACGGCTTTTTTCTTGTTTGCTGATGCATAGTTATGTTACCTATGGGGGTTATTCACAAAGCTGCCGAAGGCAGCCAAGTGAATAACCCGGTCGAAGCGAGGTGAGCCGAACGACGTTCAGCTACTCACTCCGGCTCAGTACCGCTGATTTCAGCCGTACATCAGCTGCCTTCAATCAGCCAAACATGCTCAAGTTAACAATGTAAAAAAAAAATAGCAAAATGTTAAAAATATATATTTTAAAAGAAAACAAGAAATGAAAAACAATTGGGCGGAGCTAGCGGTGACAGCTAGGTCCGCCCAATTGTCTCCTATTGGCCGGAAACCTGTCAGAGTCTTCTAGCAGGTCCAAGCCAATGAACAGCTGAGCGTTCTGTTGTGTTCTGTTCTCAGCAGCCTTCCTGTGAATGGCAACACCCGTTTACAGCTCTAGCAGTCAAGCTCCTCCTTCCTGTGGATCCACACCACCCGCACTCTGCCACCCAGCCCACCATAGACAGCCACCTGAGAGTCCACACTATTACACTAATTACCATTATTTTCCCTAGACTTCTACTTTCAGATTTAGTTATTAAGTTATTACTACAACTAGTAATAATCAAATGCAGAGGCAATTATTTAATATGATAAATCGTAGATACATTTATATAGTATTACAGAACAACCAGCTCTTTGAGGGCAACCATAATACTGATGCGTCCCACAATTAATCTACAGTATCTATCTCAGCAGCCTATTAGGAGACAGTGGGGTTGATTTACTAACCTAAACACACACACACACCAGGTGTGTGTGATTTTCACACAGCAAAACGTATTTATCAACCAAAAAGTCTCTAAAAGCATATTTCCACTAATGCCATATATGGAAAAATCATGCACATGATGCATATATAATGCTGCTTCACAGTTTAGACAAAAATGGTTAGCTCATGCATTTACATTCCTGCATTCATCAACGCAAGCAACATAACATAGAGCTAATTTACACCACATTACCTTGCAATTCATTGCAGGGCTTTGAACAACACACCTGCTGGGTGTGTACACACTACAAAGGTGTTTCGATTCCTCCCATAGATCATGCTGGGAGGGAACACACTACAGAGGTGTATACACGTTCGTGGTGTGTTTAAAAGGTTAGTAAATCAACCCCAGTAACTCATTTTACTATGGCATACATGAGGTATTTCGAAAATGTCTGATTTTGTAGACATTTTCTTTCCATGTGCTTAGAATATCTGCAAAAACTCCCTGTTACTGTTATCTGCACCCACATTAAGTTATCTCTTATGTTTCCTACTGCTAAGTTAATGTATTGTGACATAACTATGCACGTACTTGTATCTCATTGAAACATTTTTGTTATTAGTTTTTATTCTCCAAATGATAAAAATAGCTTGAAATATTATTTTGAAAGATATATTCACAACATGTTAAAAGTTCCCTATTGAGTTGTTGAGCTTATTTCCATTTTTTCTGCATTTCTGAATATTTGAGGACAAAATAGCAATGCAATTTAAATGTTATCTTATTTAAGAAAAATTTCAGGATAACCCAAGCAGGGGAAGCTTTTTTCGATAACAGCTGTTTTAGTAATAATTTGTTTGATAATCCGACTATAATATATAATCTTAAATGTGGGAGAAGTGTCATAAATGTTATTAGTCTCTCTGAGTTAATGTTCTAAAAATCTTGAACTTAAAGTGAGCTGGGATTTCAACAATAATGTCTAATGAGCATTTTAAATTAATAGTTGTAGTAATCTAGAAATAAAGCTCATCCTATTGTCAACATGTGTATCATTATTTGGGTTTGAATACATTACATATATGGAAGAAACAACAGGTTCCCACGTGGCTACACATCAGAGATCAGCTGAGAAACCATATGATCACATAAATGTTCTTCAAACAAAACTGGCATGAAGTATAAAAAAAACAATTTATTTCAAGAAAATGTATAACCATAATTTACCCAATGTGCACACATACACGCCCCTCCCCAACATTAGCAAAACCCCTCCCTATAAAAACACATTGCATGTAGGACCAGTTGGGTACCTGATATAGGCCTATATAGAAAAAATGAATGCACATGTCCTGTGTTAATATAAACGATAACCATGTGGTGGGTGGTGTTAATCAATATTCTTTTAAGGAAGAATGGGAGCGCGAACCCCTCCCACAAATACAGGCTAATTTGTTAGCCTTTCTACTTGTGATAGGCGTCCGCTTACCTGTGGTAGCTACGCATCATATATCATGACAAATACACATACACTCTGAATGATGAAATCAATGATACTGACCTGAAGTGTGCCATGGTCCGGGTGGACAGTAATACCAAACAAGGGGGCAAACACAAACAGTTTAGAGTTAAGGTATATCTCTATTCGTAACTACATCAGGTTGCTAGCTTTGAAAAAGCCTCAGCCATTTCTACCTGCGGATTAGGTATGTACCTGCTGAAACAGGACGAAGTCTACCTGCCTAGATGTCTAATTACGTGAGCCGGGATACCATGCCTGGAGGCGGCCGAGGCTGCCCCATGCGGAAAGAGTGCCTTGAATATAGCTGAGGGTCTACCCCTAACTGCCCGAGAAGCAAGTGCACATGGCTAATGAACTGCCTTGCTGTCAGTGGAGCATTCGGAAATGGCAGCAATGGACTCTCCAGTGACCCTCGGGACAGAGTGGACATGAGACTATCTAACACTGACACCGGGCACCACGCGTTGCCGAAAGGGTAGAACTTAATTTCTGTTGGAGCACCGACCTGGTTAGTTTTGCACCGGTCCAGAGATAACACGTAATGATCGGGAAAATGCCTCAAATGTTTTCTCCGTAAAGGAATGGACTTGCTGCTGGAGCAGGTTAACTCACCTGGCCTAAGAAATCCATAAAATGCTAGGTAAATGAATGCTTTTAAAACCAAGCTTTGCAGGACCCCAAAAGGAGATTTGTCCAACATCCCTGACATGCCCCTCAACATGTGACTAGTTATGGGCAGTCTGGTATGGCGGGCCTGACCACCGGCTTTCTGGAGGCCCTTCAAGATAGCCTGAACCGGATGAGCAGAGAACAATGATGGTTTATCCGCATATATCAAACCCAAGTAATGTTGAACCCCTGCTAAATACAGCCGAATAGTATTGTAGGCCAACTTGACATCGGTATGGCAAAACGCCATAAAGGTCAAAATATACTCGATGCTACTGGGATCTGAAGTGACGTGTTTTGTTCGGAATAAACCAAACGTTTTCCATGCTACTTTATACGCTTTATATGCTGGACAGAGAATTGTTGATGAGCTCACCTGCTTTAAGTTGATGAATCTCTAATCCAGAACCAGATGCCTGAAAGCGGGTACTGGTGTGGGGATAACGTCCGCATCTGGTCTCTGTTGGAAAAATACCTGTAATTTCAACCGAGATAAAGCGTCAGCAGCCACGTTATGCACACCAGGAATAAAATAACAGATGACGTTGAACTTATGCTGTAGTGACAGCCATACCAATCTGCGGAGAAATGACATGATGACCAGATTCGTTGACCTACCGCTATTGACGATGTCTGCTGTGGCGAAATTGTCCGTGTGAAATACCACTGTATGGCCGGACCATAACGGGCCCCATGCTTTCGCAGCCGCTACAATCGGATAAATCTCAAACAAGGAGGAGATTTGGAAAAACGCTGGAATACCTTCCACCTCCGTCGGCCAGTGGCTATAGATCCAACGATGGCCAAAAATGGCTGCAAAGCCTGAAGATGCTGCCGCATCCGTGACTACTTGTGGTGACATGTGCGATGCTTGGGGAATGAACAAAGAGATACCATTCCACTGTTGCATCAAAAGTCGTACGATTAACAAGGCGCATGCGCAAATGAAAATAATTGTGGTCAATTAGCGCAAGTCGTCCAGATGGTTTTAACTACCGCTGATTGAACCTTTCGATAATCAGGGCAGGATGGGGCCGTCATATGAAAATCGTACGACGGTTTGATCATCGGACGAAAAGTTTCGTCCGATAATCGTAAGGTGTATGGGGACCTTAACAAAGCTTCATCTTCTAGTACTGTAAGCTCAAATTACACTTTCACTGCTGTAGGATAGTATTGTAGCAATTTTTAATAAAAAATTAAATTACATTTTATTATCCGTCTGTATACCGAGGAAGTATTTAGTCTATTGGTTGGTATTTTAGGCCATATACATGTAGTAATTATTTTTATTAAAACAGAAAATAAGAATACTTTATTCCGACATGTACACTCTCTAATAACACTCTCCATAAGCTAAACAAGCAACCTGGGACCAATATTAAAACTGCCTTGACCCGAAGCTGCTATTTTAGATAATAACTACAGCACCAGCCTCTGGTGAAAACTAGTAATGGGACCCCACCATACAGATATAGTAGTTATGTATGAACAGTAATTTTCTGAATTATCAAATATAAACTTGCTGTGGAATGCAAAGAACAGCAGGAGGAATGTGCCATTGTTATTTACTAGAAGGCCGTGGGAGCCTGGGACCTGTCTGCGTTAGTATATATAGAAATTATGAACAGATGGGAAATTGTATTAAAACTAAAATTTCTTTCTTAACACAAAAACAAATGATATCAGACGTCAGTTTATTGCCATGATTACGAGAAGAGTGTGATGCAGCAGATGTTCAGATGGAGGGTTCTGGACACCTGTTAAGAGGTTGTAAAAGCAACCTCAAAAGGTATCCAAGAGCCTCATGTGGCTCATAAGCCACTGGATGGGAAAATGCCAGTTTTTACAAAGATGCTTTAGCAGAGAAGCACAGCTTAAATGCTTTGGGGCCATGATCCTCACACAGTTTTAGGTTTTCTTTGAGTTGCTTATTTGTAAAGATGAAACCCCTGATTTCTTATACAATTAGAACCAAATCATTTCAAGTATAACTAATATAATTTTTTTACTGTCTGCCAATATGCCCTGTTCTTAGAAATAAAGTGTAATTGCAAAAAGAAGCTGGCTAGATTTTTAAAATAAAAAAGTGTTATAATCTATACACATCAATTTTTACTATCATAATTCATTTACAAAGATGCTTTTACAATAGCAGCAATATTAAAATAAACAATGCCTACTCCAGTATTTAAATACATAGGACATGCAGAATATGCCTAAATGTATCACCATTTTCTCATTGTCATAATAACTTTTGCAATTTCATTTGAAGTACTGTTTCCAGGCTTCCTTCCTGGAGAGTTTTTGGAGGAAAGTGCCACGCAGGAACAAAGCTCAGCTAATTAGCTTGGAGCCTGCCTGTCTGATGGGGGCTATCAGCGAAGAAAATGAGAAGCAATCAATAAAAGCTTCTGTCTCAAGAAAACATCAAAAGAAACTGTCAGGACGTGTGGAAAAACAACAACACATTACTGTCAGCGTGCCACAGCTCCCTACCCTTCCAACAGAAAAAAAAGAACACCAATCTTTCTGAATGTCTGGTGACTGTGAGATGTCTGAGGTAAATCTTAACCCTGTCTATAGAAGTGAACCAGTTAAAGTGTAAGAACTATGAAGTAACATATATTTCTAGACTGCAAAGGACAGAAACGTTCTAATAATCAGCCAGATGGAGGAAATATTTTGATGTGGTTATCTATTATTTTAAATAAGAAATCTCTTTTAGCAGAAGCTATCTGTGTGATTAAGGCATGGCATATTTTCAGTTTGGATTTGATAGAGATGAATTTCATTTTATGGTATACTGAATGAGAATTAGGATATATGCAACTACAGCAATTAATATACTCATTAGAAAATAGCCTACACAGGCAGGTTGGTGTATAAAATCATCTAATACCTATAAGACTCAGTTACACAGACAGTTATTTTAAACAGACTTAAAACCGCAGAATTCTTACTTATCAGTAGATGGTGACTTAATCCAGACCTAGTCCTTTTAGACTAACCTTCCCATATCTTTCCTACACACAGCATAGAAAAGACCACTCCTACCTCCTCAACCTGCAGATGATTGACAAACAAAATGGCTTCACATGACCAATTCATACTGAGCAAGAGTATATAATGTAAGAGTCTTCAAGAGGGGAAACTTGTGAATATTAATCTTAGTCATAGCTTTGGGGTCTTGCCCCATTAACCTCTATCATGTACCTTAAGGGAACCTGAGATGATGAAGGTGGCCTCTCTTGCTGCTCCAGTCCATGTACCCCTGGAGAGTCGAACAGGGCGTGCAGGGATAAAGAGTGGCATGAGTGACAGAGGGTAATGTTGCCACTGAAAAAACTTGATTATTGATACAGTCATTCCCAAAACTGGAAGCAACCAAGGAAGTCGGTCACCAGTAAGTGAGGTCCAGGACAAGCCAAGGTCAGCAATAATCAGACAAGGAAGCACCAAGACAGCAGGCAGGCACAGAGTCAGGAACAGGTCAGGTCAAAAACTTGCAGGCAGCGAGGTACAAGGCAGTAGGTAGAAGCATATTCAGAGAATGAGTTGTGGTCACAGGAATATAGAGCACCAATCAGAAGAGTCTAGGCAAGCTGGGTCGGTAACATAGGGTCAGAAACAGAATAAATGGTCTCTGACACTTTGTGCAACTAAAGATCACTCAGCACTGGAGGCTTGCACACCTCAGCCTTAAACAGCCCATTTGGCTTTACTGTTCTCAAGTGTGTGCACACCCACACACACTTGCTGTGAGACATGTGCACAGATGTACCGGGACCTGCGCAGTGACATATGGCTATGCACCATTCTATTAATGAAACCCTGGAATTCAGCAGAGAAACATGAAATACAGGATGGATCTTATAGTTTACAAGAAGTTTTAATTTGTAAGCAATTGTGTTAAATGTTCTTTCAACAGGAAATGGATCATCCTACTTGGGGCCAAGGCTAAGTTAAGGTTGGCTGTAGATAGCCAAACATCATCTCCAGGTTTCAGATCAATTTCTCCTCTTTTCTTATAAAAGACCCCTTAATTGTCCCTTTGTGCTTTATCCATCGCCTCCTTAAGTAACTGATTATTAAAAGGATAGAAATTCAGTCTGTTTTGTATAGCTTGCAAAGGGGAATCAAGTAACGGCAATGGCAAAAAGGCAAGATATTATCCAAAGTTGGCAAAAAAGGGTCATTAATTGGTGGTGGAATGGACAGAGTTGTACACAAACTCAGCCACTGGAAGTAGAGAGGCCCAGTTTTTCTGAGAAAAAGACAAGAAGCAATGGAGATATTGTTCCAGCGTCTCGTTAGTCCTTTCTGTTTGCCACCGGTCTGTGGGTAGTATACAGATGCAAATCATAACGCTATACCTAATGCTTTGCATAATGCCCTCCAGAATGTTGATGTAAACTGTACTCCATGGTTTGAGGTAATGTTGCTGGGAATACCACACATATTGTCTATTTCTTTAATGAAGATGCAAGCTGTTTCAGCTGCTGATGAGATTTCCTTTACAGAAGATTACTGTGAATTTTTCAGAAGGAGGAAGTTTCACAATGAAGTCCATTGAGATTATGCCCCAAGGTCTTTCAGGGACCCACCTCTTTTTATTCCACACATCACCGACAGTCTTGATAAAACAAATTTAGCTTGTCTTTTTTGATTCATGTTTTATTTTTTACCATCTTTCCAAAAATACTTCTAGCTAATACTTATTGCATATATTATTTTATTTGAACTCCATTTCATGAATATGTAAATATTACCCATTTGTTTAATGAATAATGTGATACTTTAAAAAATATCATATTCTCTTACATATTTACAATATATACTCTGTCATAACTTCATATGTATTTAACTTCATTTCCAATGCATATGTTTTTACTACAAGTTTTGTCACTTACAGACCCAAATAATACCACAATCCTTTTACTCAGCACCTTTGTGTTTTTACACATAGCATTTTAATTAGACGTGTGCGATTCGTGTCGTTCCGAATCGAAATTCGG
>NW_017308158.1:0-276 GCF_000935625.1 Nanorana parkeri
AGACTGGGACACCACAGACTGGGAAGACACAGACTCAGAGGCACTCACAGGCACCCTAGCTACTGAGCTCTGAGCATCCTCCATGTCCAGGCGGAAGAACTCTCTCATGAGCTCCGGCTGGTTGTGCATTGCCTCAGGACACTGACTATAGGGATGGCCCACCGCATTGCACAGATTGCACCTTATAATGTTACAATCCTTCGCCAAATGTCCTAAACCCTGACACAGAGAGCACTTCATCACCGGACAGGAGGATGCAAAGTGCCCTTTATCACC
>NW_017308158.1:356-768 GCF_000935625.1 Nanorana parkeri
CCCCCCGTCCATATTCCCCGATCATCCACAATCTTCCTAAGGGGGCTCAGGATGTCTCCATATCTCCTCAGCCATACAGATAAATCCCCTTGTGGTATGGACTCATTGCGGACAAGAATTGTCACCATTTTAATGAGCAGCTGGCGTGATACGAGCTTGGGGATGAGCCCTTTCCAGTCCGGCAGGCCCCTACACACATGCTCATACTTCTCCCAAAATATGTCCAAAGACTCTGCACGGATAAAGGATAAATCATACTCATAAGAACCGGCCGGACTGATCAGGGCAAAGACATCTGCGGGCCTAAACCCCATCTGCAGAATTTTATCCACCACTGCCCTCCTATGTGGAGGAATACCCCCACCCTCCCATCGAAGCTGCACAACATTCCTCCTTCTAAATAGTGAGGCAG
>NW_017308158.1:3858-4881 GCF_000935625.1 Nanorana parkeri
AATATAACGGATGTTCGTAACGGAACGAAATTCCGTAACGGAATTTCGTAATTCCTGCCTGTATTGCAATGCAACTCTCAGCAGCAGAAGAGAACCTGATTGGTCAACCAAAACGAAATACGAATTCCGTTAACGGATTCCGTATCCGAATTCCGTATTTAAAAAAAAAATACCATCAACTACAATATAAATGTACATTGCTTTTTACCTTCAATATAACGGATGTTCGTAACGGAACAAAATTCCGTAACGGAATTTCGTATTTCCTGCCTGTATGTATTGTAATGCAACCCTCAGCAGCCGCGGATCCATATTTCGGATTTAAAAAAAAATCTTGTCATGTTGTTCAACCTCATTTACAGGGGTAATATTAGTTCCCATTTCAAAGAAATTCGGATCCGAAATTCGGAACAGAATTTCGTATTTCGGATATATAATTCGGAAAATGCAATTCGGATTCGGATGCTTCCGAAATTCGGAATTTCAGGAAAATTCGTACGAATTTCAATTCGTAACGAAACGAATCGCACATGTCTATTATCCATTTTCTGTTCCAACATATCTGTGCGGGCCCCAATCTCTGTAATCCCCCTGGTCAGTGTGGCTGCCAGCTTGCTAGTAGCTGCTGAGAGTTCCGTTTGTAACATGCTGCGGAACTTGTCAAGCAGGGCGGCATCTCTGTCACTCTCATGGGTTTCCACTGGGGTGAGGGGCAAGCTGTCCAAATACCAGTCAAATACCTCAGGTGCAGGTGCTTTGGCTGCACGTGTCCCCTCACGGCGTGGTGTGTCCGCCATCTTGGGCTCCCTTCTCCCTCTGCTGAATCGCGGCTCCTTCTGCCGTCTGCTGCGTCGCATCCCACCGATTCAGCGCTCGGTTAGCGTGCCCGATGTCTCCCGACTATGGGGCAGCAGACCGCACATGTGTGGTGTGCTTTCGTTGGCTTTATGGTGCCTTCCTGGGGATCGAGTTTGCGGAGCTCGTTTAGACCTCGGCCATCTTGGTCATCGGCTCGCAAAGCCC
>NW_017308158.1:4920-6549 GCF_000935625.1 Nanorana parkeri
AAGCCCCCCCCCCCATTTTAGCAAATGTATTGAATGCAAAGCCCAGGGGGGCTAAACCTATCCAGCTTCGGCTCTCTAATGGGTCCCTAGCGGTGAACCCAGCTCACATCAAATTCACTCATATCCTGCGCAAACTATATAGCCCTCCCCCCCAATTCGATGCCCATAAGGCAAATTCCCTGTTCGCGGACTTCCCTCCCAATGCCCTGTCTAGATCTATGGTGGAGAAGATGGAGGCTGAAATAACGGAGTCAGAAGTCTTGGCGGCCATCAAAACACTTAAACCTGCCAAATCCCCGGGGCCAGACGGATTTACTGCCTTATATTAACCTGTTGCCGTCCACCCATTGTAATAGAACGGCGGGACAATGGCCTGGATGGGAAGGGGGTTTAACACCGCGGAAGTCAAGTGGTTAAAAAAAAATTCTGACATCTTAGCTCCCCACTTGGTGGCACTATTTAACCATCTGTCTGGGGGCCGGAAGTTGCACTCCTCCCTGGCAGCTCAGGTGGTAATGCTTCCAAAACCGGGACGGGATGACACAGACCCACATAATTACAGGCCCATATCTCTCTTAAATATAGACACCAAGCTACTCTCCAAAATCCTGGCCAATAGAATAAACTGTTTTCTAGAAACATTGATACACAGAGACCAAGTAGGCTTTGTGCCCCACCGCCAGGCCACAGATAACACAAGAAATGTAATTCAGCTAATACACGCCATGTGGGAAACCAAACTCCCAGGCATGTTGTTATCCCTGGACATCCAAACAGAGCCTTAGGGGTGTGCGAGCAGTGCGGCCGCACAGGGCGCCATGGCAACAAGGGCGCCGTGCGGCCGACACAGCTCGTCCTGGGGGCGGAGGCTGGGGCCTGGCCTCCTCCACCCCCTCCCCTGTCACCGCTGACATACCACCCCGGTACAGTTGATACCTATGTAAGAGGCTGCCCAGACCCCTAATATGGTTACTGGCCATACCCCCCTGATGGCGGTGTTCTATCAAAGGCTGTGACTACGTTAGAATGTGTGACCGGTGACGTGGTCACACGTTTTAACGTAATCCCGCCCAGTTTTTCGGCGGTGGAATGTGTGACCGCCAATAGGTGAAGCATTCCAGCACTTTCCCAGCTGTACCAGGGCAGAATGGGCAAATACCAGCTGTACCAGGGCAAATCGCATGTGCAGGAGAACCGATCTGCCCTGAAACAGCTGATCGGTCCTGAAATGTCACTTCTCTCCGACTGCGATCTCACATTTCACCGCACTCGCAAAGTCAGATAGAAGTGACATTTCAGGATCGATCAGCTGTTCCAGGGCAGATCGGTTCCCTGCACATGCGATTTGCGATGCCGATCTGCCCTGAAACAGCGGAGAAAGCGTTGGAATTCTTCAAATATTCCACCGCCGAAAAACTAGGCGATATTACGTTTAAATGTGTGACCACGTCACTGGTCACACATTCTAACGTAGTCTCAAACTGTGATAGAACAGAGGCCTGTCTGTAATCATTTAAAGGAGACCTATGAGATGAGTGATTTCCACTCACCTCATAGTTCTAGCCGACCTGTGACAATGAGACTGTCACAGGTCGGCTCAGTAGATCGGGAGGTGAGCAAACACATACC
>NW_017308158.1:6716-16208 GCF_000935625.1 Nanorana parkeri
CGAATCCCGTCATCTAGTGCGGGACCCGCTCGGGCTGCCACGTCTCAGTATACCGCGAGCAGTAGCTCGCGGTATACTGAGCTTAGGGTAACGGGAGGACGCTAGTTTGTGTCCTCCCGTCACCCTGAGGGGAACTATGGGGAAACACACTGACCCCATAGTTCTCCTTTAATCAGATAAATAGATTATAATAGGGAACATTACAGTGCAATGGTCCCCATTATAATCCACTTGTCTAATTACATGAAATATCAGTACACAACAGAGAAATAGATTATAATAGGGAACATTACAGTGTAATATTCCCCATTATAATCCATTTGTCTAATTACATGAAATAGCAGTACACAACAGAGAAATAGATTATAATAGGGAACATTACAGTGTAATATTCCCCGTTATAATCCATTTGTCTAATTACATGAAATAGCAGTACACAACAGAGAAATAGATTATAATAGGGAACATTACAGTGTAATATTCCCCATTATAATCACAATGTCTAATTACATGAAGTAAGAGCCCTTCCCCCGCTCGGACTCACCCTGCCAGGATAGCAGCAGCCATGTGTCGATGTGTGCACTGCAGGGGGCGGGGCGTGTGACAAATACACGTCTCCTGTGACTCACTTCCCCTCCCGCCCCCTGTTACTATGGACGCGGCTGGGAGGGGAGGTGAGTCACAGGACCCGCCCCCTCACTGGGAAGCCCGTCGGCAGTGCGAGGCCCCGGTGTTCTAACACCGGGACCCTGCACTGTCCCATATTGCAGGACCGGACCCCACTGAGGCTGTGCGGGGGCCCACTACCCGCTACGGTAAGATATCTTCAATGTTCCTCCCCACCATTTATCATCCACCGGGGCACAAGACAGGGATGCCCCTTGTCCCCAATCCTATTCGTCCTAGCAATAGAGCCCCTGGCACACCTACTCCGGCACAACCCAAACATACACGGCGTGACCGTCTGAAACACAGAACATAAACTCAACCTATTTGCAGATGATTTTCTTCTCACAATCCCTCAGCCCCACATCTCCATCCCAAACTTAATCTCGGTACTAGACTCCTTTGCACAAATATCCAACCTCTCCATTAATAAAGAAAAATCACTAGCCTTCAACATATCCCTGACACAGGACATGGTCGATGCCGTGCAGAAGAACTTCACGTTCACTTGGCGTTCATCTCATCTGGAATACCTGGGGATACTTCTGACCAAAGACTACTGCTCCCTTTACAAAACTAATTACACTCCCCTCTTCAAAACCCTAACAGAGCTAATGTCTACCTGCTGTCAAGATGACTATTCTGCCAAAAATACTGTACCTATTCATGACTTTGCCGGTGGCAATTCCCGGGAAAAGCCTTACACGCATTTCAGAAAAAAGTTCTATCATTTACCAGGGGTAACACCAGACCCTCGAAATACACTATGTGCGCCCATAAGAAACAAGGAGGCCTATGCCTCCCGAACTTTCACAAATATTTCCAGGCAGCTCAGATAGCCCCCATAACTAATTAATACACATCTCCACTAGGACCAACATGGGTGGATCTGGAAAGCGTGTATTGTGCCCCAACTTCAGTCAGAGCTCTCCCATGGCTCCCCCCGACTGCACGGCCAAAAACTCTTACTCCCGTGATGAACCATACCCTCCGAGTGTGGGATCGCATCAAACACCAGGGTAAATTAATTTCCTCTCATCTTCCACTATTACCGATAATAGGCAATCCACTCTTTACCCCGGGTATGGAGTCACCTGGAGCATTCACCTGGTGGACGTCTCGAAATATTATATACTTACACAATATTTTGCGCGACGGACAGATGCGCAGTTGGGACTCCATAAAGGCAGACTTGCATGCGCCCCCCTCAGAATTCTTCCGATACCTGCAAATCAGGCACTGGTTGGTGTCTCTACTCGCTGGCAGGGTGCCCACCACTCAGCTCTCTCTAATGGAACATATCTGCTACCATGCACCTTTACAACCTAAATTGATATCCATATTGTACTCTCAACTCAACTCAGCTCCCAACAAATCTGCCCATAATTATGTTCTGGCTTGGGAAAAGGATTTAAACGGGACCATACCCGACTTGGATTGGCAACAAATCTGGGCCTCGGCGGCATCATGCACCATCAACATCACCTCATTAGAGTCAGCATACAAGTCTATGATGAGGTGGTACATGGTGCCGGCTCGACTGGCACACTCTCACCATCGGCAGTCGGCCAAATGTTTCAGAGGATGTGAGGCGAAGGGTGATGTAATGCACATCTGGTGGACATGCCCGTTCGTACATCGATTTTGGATCAAAACTTTCAGACTAATAAACACAACCCTCCAAACGAATATCCACAGAGACCCACGGTTCGCCCTGTTGCATCTTAAACCTCCGAACCCTACAGAGTCCCAACATAAATTGACGGTCTACACATTTCTGGCCGCAAAACAAACCATAGCGCAGGCATTGAGGAAACAGCAAATTCCATTTAGCGGGGTTAGCCATAGACTAGACTCATTTTTAATTAATGAAAAGCTGTCCAGTATCCTGATGGATACCCAAAATAAATTCCGGAAAGGTCTGGGATCCCTTGCTAGTACATGCACACCCGACCATTCCTCACACATGTCTGATGACAATCTGATAGGATATCTTTGACTGGAGGAACTACCCCGCTGCCACACCCTCCCCCCTCCCCTACTTCTCCTACTCTGTTCTTTAATTTTCCCTTCTACTACCTCGCCTTCTGGCTCTCTTGCCTTTTTGTTATGCGCCCCAGGGCGCTGGAATCGTTCAGCCCAATCTACCTAATGTGTATTATCTTCATGCAGATGATTCTAAATGTTACTGATATGGTGATTATACTATGTGCCTTATACTTGCAACTGTATTGTTTTCAAATCTTTTGATGAACAAATAAAAATTATTGATATAAAAAAATATATATTTTAGGGCTGCAACAACTAATCGATTATAATTGATAATGATAATTGTTGGCAACGATTCTCATCATCGGTTAGTTGCTTTTCGATTAGTTGTTGCCGCCGATCTGCTCCTCCGTTCTCCTCCCCGCTGGTGGTGGTTGCAGCGCTATGTGTCCGTTTCAATCCCTTGCTCTCCCCACCTGTATCGACAGCAGCAGCGGGGACACAGACCAATACAGCCAGCACCAGCGGGGAGGAGAGACCTCTGTGACCGATGCAATCCCCCGATGCCCCCGTACCCTCAGCAGCTCCGTGTCTCCCCTTCCCCGGCCCGTGTCTCCTCTTCCCTGACCTACCTCCCCTGTCACCGCTGACATACCACCCCGGTACAGTTGATACCTATGTAAGAGGCTGCCCAGACCCCTAATATGGTTACTGGCCATACCCCCCTGATGGCGGTGTTCTATCAAAGGCTGTGACTACGTTAGAATGTGTGACCGGTGACGTGGTCACACGTTTTAACGTAATCCCGCCCAGTTTTTCGGCGGTGGAATGTGTGACCGCCAATAGGTGAAGCATTCCAGCACTTTCCCAGCTGTACCAGGGCAGAATGGGCAAATACCAGCTGTACCAGGGCAAATCGCATGTGCAGGAGAACCGATCTGCCCTGAAACAGCTGATCGGTCCTGAAATGTCACTTCTCTCCGACTGCGATCTCACATTTCACCGCACTCGCAAAGTCAGATAGAAGTGACATTTCAGGATCGATCAGCTGTTCCAGGGCAGATCGGTTCCCTGCACATGCGATTTGCGATGCCGATCTGCCCTGAAACAGCGGAGAAAGCGTTGGAATTCTTCAAATATTCCACCGCCGAAAAACTAGGCGATATTACGTTTAAATGTGTGACCACGTCACTGGTCACACATTCTAACGTAGTCTCAAACTGTGCTAGAACAGAGGCCTGTCTGTAATCATTTAAAGGAGACCTATGAGATGAGTGATTTCCACTCACCTCATAGTTCTAGCCGACCTGTGACAATGAGACTGTCACAGGTCGGCTCAGTAGATCGGGAGGTGAGCGAACACATACCAGGTTCGCTCACCTTCCGATCCTGTCACGGCTCTCTGCCGTGACAGGGGGAGGGGCTGGATTCCCCTCTCCCCGCTCCGATCTGCCAGCGCTGACTGGCGGAACGGACGGGGGAGGGGGCGGGTACAGCTGGCTCTGCCTCTAGATAGGCAGAGCCAGCTGTCACTCACGCAGCTGGGCGGATCCCGTCATCTACGTCGGGATCCGCTCCGGCTGCCACGTCTCAGTATACCGCGAGCAGTAGCTCGCGGTATACTGAGCTTAGGGTAACGGGAGGACGCTAGTTTGTGTCCTCCCGTCACCCTGAGGGGAACTATGGGGAAACACACTGACCCCATAGTTCTCCTTTAATCAGATAAATAGATTATAATAGGGAACATTACAGTGCAATGGTCCCCATTATAATCCACTTGTCTAATTACATGAAATATCAGTACACAACAGAGAAATAGATTATAATAGGGAACATTACAGTGTAATATTCCCCATTATAATCCATTTGTCTAATTACATGAAATAGCAGTACACAACAGAGAAATAGATTATAATAGGGAACATTACAGTGTAATATTCCCCGTTATAATCCATTTGTCTAATTACATGAAATAGCAGTACACAACAGAGAAATAGATTATAATAGGGAACATTACAGTGTAATATTCCCCATTATAATCACAATGTCTAATTACATGAAGTAAGAGCCCTTCCCCCGCTCGGACTCACCCTGCCAGGATAGCAGCAGCCATGTGTCGATGTGTGCACTGCAGGGGGCGGGGCGTGTGACAAATACACGTCTCCTGTGACTCACTTCCCCTCCCGCCCCCTGTTACTATGGACGCGGCTGGGAGGGGAGGTGAGTCACAGGACCCGCCCCCTCACTGGGAAGCCCGTCGGCAGTGCGAGGCCCCGGTGTTCTAACACCGGGACCCTGCACTGTCCCATATTGCAGGACCGGACCCCACTGAGGCTGTGCGGGGGCCCACTACCCGCTACGGTAAGATATCTTCAATGTTCCTCCCCACCATTTATCATCCACCGGGGCACAAGACAGGGATGCCCCTTGTCCCCAATCCTATTCGTCCTAGCAATAGAGCCCCTGGCACACCTACTCCGGCACAACCCAAACATACACGGCGTGACCGTCTGAAACACAGAACATAAACTCAACCTATTTGCAGATGATTTTCTTCTCACAATCCCTCAGCCCCACATCTCCATCCCAAACTTAATCTCGGTACTAGACTCCTTTGCACAAATATCCAACCTCTCCATTAATAAAGAAAAATCACTAGCCTTCAACATATCCCTGACACAGGACATGGTCGATGCCGTGCAGAAGAACTTCACGTTCACTTGGCGTTCATCTCATCTGGAATACCTGGGGATACTTCTGACCAAAGACTACTGCTCCCTTTACAAAACTAATTACACTCCCCTCTTCAAAACCCTAACAGAGCTAATGTCTACCTGCTGTCAAGATGACTATTCTGCCAAAAATACTGTACCTATTCATGACTTTGCCGGTGGCAATTCCCGGGAAAAGCCTTACACGCATTTCAGAAAAAAGTTCTATCATTTACCAGGGGTAACACCAGACCCTCGAAATACACTATGTGCGCCCATAAGAAACAAGGAGGCCTATGCCTCCCGAACTTTCACAAATATTTCCAGGCAGCTCAGATAGCCCCCATAACTAATTAATACACATCTCCACTAGGACCAACATGGGTGGATCTGGAAAGCGTGTATTGTGCCCCAACTTCAGTCAGAGCTCTCCCATGGCTCCCCCCGACTGCACGGCCAAAAACTCTTACTCCCGTGATGAACCATACCCTCCGAGTGTGGGATCGCATCAAACACCAGGGTAAATTAATTTCCTCTCATCTTCCACTATTACCGATAATAGGCAATCCACTCTTTACCCCGGGTATGGAGTCACCTGGAGCATTCACCTGGTGGACGTCTCGAAATATTATATACTTACACAATATTTTGCGCGACGGACAGATGCGCAGTTGGGACTCCATAAAGGCAGACTTGCATGCGCCCCCCTCAGAATTCTTCCGATACCTGCAAATCAGGCACTGGTTGGTGTCTCTACTCGCTGGCAGGGTGCCCACCACTCAGCTCTCTCTAATGGAACATATCTGCTACCATGCACCTTTACAACCTAAATTGATATCCATATTGTACTCTCAACTCAACTCAGCTCCCAACAAATCTGCCCATAATTATGTTCTGGCTTGGGAAAAGGATTTAAACGGGACCATACCCGACTTGGATTGGCAACAAATCTGGGCCTCGGCGGCATCATGCACCATCAACATCACCTCATTAGAGTCAGCATACAAGTCTATGATGAGGTGGTACATGGTGCCGGCTCGACTGGCACACTCTCACCATCGGCAGTCGGCCAAATGTTTCAGAGGATGTGAGGCGAAGGGTGATGTAATGCACATCTGGTGGACATGCCCGTTCGTACATCGATTTTGGATCAAAACTTTCAAAAATAGCAGTACACAACAGAGAAATAGATTATAATAGGGAACATTACAGTGTAATATTCCCCGTTATAATCCATTTGTCTAATTACATGAAATAGCAGTACACAACAGAGAAATAGATTATAATAGGGAACATTACAGTGTAATATTCCCCATTATAATCACAATGTCTAATTACATGAAGTAAGAGCCCTTCCCCCGCTCGGACTCACCCTGCCAGGATAGCAGCAGCCATGTGTCGATGTGTGCACTGCAGGGGGCGGGGCGTGTGACAAATACACGTCTCCTGTGACTCACTTCCCCTCCCGCCCCCTGTTACTATGGACGCGGCTGGGAGGGGAGGTGAGTCACAGGACCCGCCCCCTCACTGGGAAGCCCGTCGGCAGTGCGAGGCCCCGGTGTTCTAACACCGGGACCCTGCACTGTCCCATATTGCAGGACCGGACCCCACTGAGGCTGTGCGGGGGCCCACTACCCGCTACGGTAAGATATCTTCAATGTTCCTCCCCACCATTTATCATCCACCGGGGCACAAGACAGGGATGCCCCTTGTCCCCAATCCTATTCGTCCTAGCAATAGAGCCCCTGGCACACCTACTCCGGCACAACCCAAACATACACGGCGTGACCGTCTGAAACACAGAACATAAACTCAACCTATTTGCAGATGATTTTCTTCTCACAATCCCTCAGCCCCACATCTCCATCCCAAACTTAATCTCGGTACTAGACTCCTTTGCACAAATATCCAACCTCTCCATTAATAAAGAAAAATCACTAGCCTTCAACATATCCCTGACACAGGACATGGTCGATGCCGTGCAGAAGAACTTCACGTTCACTTGGCGTTCATCTCATCTGGAATACCTGGGGATACTTCTGACCAAAGACTACTGCTCCCTTTACAAAACTAATTACACTCCCCTCTTCAAAACCCTAACAGAGCTAATGTCTACCTGCTGTCAAGATGACTATTCTGCCAAAAATACTGTACCTATTCATGACTTTGCCGGTGGCAATTCCCGGGAAAAGCCTTACACGCATTTCAGAAAAAAGTTCTATCATTTACCAGGGGTAACACCAGACCCTCGAAATACACTATGTGCGCCCATAAGAAACAAGGAGGCCTAGGCCTCCCAAACTTTCACAAATATTTCCAGGCAGCTCAGATAGCCCCCATAACTAATTAATACACATCTCCACTAGGACCAACATGGGTGGATCTGGAAAGCGTGTATTGTGCCCCAACTTCAGTCAGAGCTCTCCCATGGCTCCCCCCGACTGCACGGCCAAAAACTCTTACTCCTGTGATGAACCATACCCTCCGAGTGTGGGATCGCATCAAACACCAGGGTAAATTAATTTCCTCTCATCTTCCACTATTACCGATAATAGGCAATCCACTCTTTACCCCGGGTATGGAGTCACCTGGAGCATTCACCTGGTGGACGTCTCGAAATATTATATACTTACACAATATTTTGCGCGACGGACAGATGCGCAGTTGGGACTCCATAAAGGCAGACTTGCATGCGCCCCCCTCAGAATTCTTCCGATACCTGCAAATCAGGCACTGGTTGGTGTCTCTACTCGCTGGCAGGGTGCCCACCACTCAGCTCTCTCTAATGGAACATATATGCTACCATACACCTTTACAACCTAAATTGATATCCATATTGTACTCTCAACTCAACTCAGCTCCCAACAAATCTGCCCATAATTATGTTCTGGCTTGGGAAAAGGATTTAAACGGGACCATACCCGACTTGGATTGGCAACAAATCTGGGCCTCGGCGGCATCATGCACCATCAACATCACCTCATTAGAGTCAGCATACAAGTCTATGATGAGGTGGTACATGGTGCCGGCTCGACTGGCACACTCTCACCATCGGCAGTCGGCCAAATGTTTCAGAGGATGTGAGGCGAAGGGTGATGTAATGCACATCTGGTGGACATGCCCGTTCGTACATCGATTTTGGATCAAAACTTTCAGACTAATAAACACAACCCTCCAAACGAATATCCACAGAGACCCACGGTTCGCCCTGTTGCATCTTAAACCTCCGAACCCTACAGAGTCCCAACATAAATTGACGGTCTACACATTTCTGGCCGCAAAACAAACCATAGCGCAGGCATTGAGGAAACAGCAAATTCCATTTAGCGGGGTTAGCCATAGACTAGACTCATTTTTAATTAATGAAAAGCTGTCCAGTATCCTGATGGATACCCAAAATAAATTCCGGAAAGGTCTGGGATCCCTTGCTAGTACATGCACACCCGACCATTCCTCACACATGTCTGATGACAATCTGATAGGATATCTTTGACTGGAGGAACTACCCCGCTGCCACACCCTCCCCCCTCCCCTACTTCTCCTACTCTGTTCTTTAATTTTCCCTTCTACTACCTCGCCTTCTGGCTCTCTTGCCTTTTTGTTATGCGCCCCAGGGCGCTGGAATCGTTCAGCCCAATCTACCTAATGTGTATTATCTTCATGCAGATGATTCTAAATGTTACTGATATGGTGATTATACTATGTGCCTTATACTTGCAACTGTATTGTTTTCAAATCTTTTGATGAACAAATAAAAATTATTGATATAAAAAAATATATATTTTAGGGCTGCAACAACTAATCGATTATAATTGATAATGATAATTGTTGGC
This sequence comes from Nanorana parkeri, assembly GCF_000935625.1. Classification (NCBI taxonomy): domain Eukaryota; kingdom Metazoa; phylum Chordata; class Amphibia; order Anura; family Dicroglossidae; genus Nanorana; species Nanorana parkeri. The sequence continues at coordinate 15,916 of NW_017308158.1, forward strand.
AACGATTCTCATCATCGGTTAGTTGCTTTTCGATTAGTTGTTGCCGCCGATCTGCTCCTCCGTTCTCCTCCCCGCTGGTGGTGGTTGCAGCGCTATGTGTCCGTTTCAATCCCTTGCTCTCCCCACCTGTATCGACAGCAGCAGCGGGGACACAGACCAATACAGCCAGCACCAGCGGGGAGGAGAGACCTCTGTGACCGATGCAATCCCCCGATGCCCCCGTACCCTCAGCAGCTCCGTGTCTCCCCTTCCCCGGCCCGTGTCTCCTCTTCCCTGACCTCTCTCTCCTCTTC
>NW_017308158.1:16252-17501 GCF_000935625.1 Nanorana parkeri
CAATTATTTAAATAAACATTATAAAAAGGGTGGGAAAAGTAATTTTCAGTTTTGGCCTGACAAATGTTGCTGCAGGTAATGCATTGTGGTGCCATTCATTTAAATGGATCCCAAATACACCTCCCATCCACAGTGTAATCGCCCGCACTGAAACGTGTTCCAGTGCAGTGCGATTTTAAAAAATGTGCACACAGTTTCATTTTGAAGTAAACTTTTTGTCTGTGACGGTGCATTTGTGTATTTTATTTTAGATAAATGACGTTATTTTTATTTTATCAGATTGGTCAATTAATCAAAGTTAATAATTGGCTAACTAATCGATTATGAAAATAATCGTTAGCTGCAGCCCTAAAATATTTAAAACAAGAAATAAAACTATATACATATGTCTTATGAAGATTTGACAATTAAAAAAAATATTCAAAAGGTTAGGAAACAATTTTTTTCGGTTTTGGTTTTGGCCTGACAATATTTCTATTTAAGGTTTAGGTCCGAAAATTCCATTTAGGTGCACCTCTAACACACAGCACACATACAGCACATAGTACACACACAGCACACTATGAGCCCGTCCACAGTCCACAGGAAAGGAGGAGAAAGCTAAGACATGAGGGAGGCCACGGCTCCTGAATGGAAACATTCCCCGAATGGTCAGTCCACCCTCACTGGGACTCCGCTTGACGCCGCAACGGCCCTATTCATCCAGTATGATCATCCAGGGGAGATGGAGAGGAGGAGGAGGAGGCAGCGGGTCCTCGGACAGTGCCCAAGCTAATTGAGCTATTCACAAGCATGCGAGGGAGAGGGAGGGATTGAGGGTGCAAGCAGCCCAACTAATCGAGCAACCAACTAATCGATAATGAAAATAGTTCACAATGATTTTCATTATCAATTATTATCGACATTATCGATTTGGTTGTTTCAGGTTGAATTCATGATCTATTATTCTGAAATCTTCAGATCTCCAGGAGCAAAATATCCATCAAGCAAATCTGAAAGTATTTCCAAATGAATTACAATTATTTTAAAAGCAATAGGGCTGCATCAACTAAATAGATTATAATCGGCAACGATTCTCATCATCGATTAGTTGCCGCCACTCTGCTCCTCCGTTCTTCTCCCCGCTGGTGCTGCCTGCAGTGGTCTGTGTCCCTTTCAATCCCAGCCTGTTCTGGCATAGGCAGTGGGGACACAGACCACTGCAGCCTGCACCAGCGGGGAGGAGAGACCGCTGTGACTGCATTCCCCC
>NW_017308158.1:17848-20575 GCF_000935625.1 Nanorana parkeri
CCTGTGACTGCCTTCCCCCCCTGCCCCCCCCCCCGTACCTCCGCTGCTGTCACGGTCCTTCCCTGTCCCCCCTCACTGTGCCTCTGCTGCTGCCCCATTTCTCCGCTGCCCGCCCCGTTCCTCCTCTGCATCTAGAGGCTGTGAGCCAAAACCCAGTCTGCTATTGGATATTTTAAAATGCAATAGTGAATAGTACACTGCCTGCTGTCAATCAACGGAGGAGGTCCTTCAGGTCCCTCCTCTGCTGATTGACAGCAGGCAGAGGGTGGGTGCAATAGCCAGCCTGTTATTGGCTATTGCAATTTGAAATATCCAATAGCTGGCTGGCTATTGCTTCCAGCAATGAAGTAAAAAAAAAATAAAGTTTTAAAAAATAAAGTTAAATGAACTAAAATTAAAAAGACTAAAAAATGTTAAACAGTCAAATAAATAAAAAATGCAAACAAATAAAAAGGTTAGTTATTTTATTATATTGGCTTAGAGTTTTATCATTCACATTTTAAACCCATGAAACGAATTAAAATGTCTAATACATACAATTATTTACAAAATGTATATATAAAAAATCCACTCATCATAATCCTCACTGATCATCATATTCCGCACTGGTCAACATAATCTGCACCGCTAATCATAATCTGCACTAATCATCATAATCCGTACCGCTCATCATTGTCTGCACCGTTCATGTTCATCATAGTCTGCACTGATCATCATTGTCTGCACTGATCATCATAGTCTGCACTGATCACCATAATCTGCTCCAATCATCATAATCCCCACTGCTCATCGTAGTCCACACCGCTTATCATAATCCGCACAGATCATCTTTATCCGCGCTGATCATTATAATCCGCTCATCATAATCTGCTCTGCTCATCACAATCCACACTGATCAAGATGATAATCCTCACAGATCATCTTAAACCATACTGCTCATCTTAATCCGTACTGCTCCTCCCAATCCACACTGATCATCTTAATCCACACTGATCATCTTAATCTATACTGTTTATCCCAATCCACCCTGATCATCTTAATCTATACTGTTTATCCCAATCCACCCTGATCATCTTAATCTGTGCTGCTTATCCCAATCCACACTGATCATCTTAATCAATACCGCTCATTGTAATCCATACTGCCGATCGTAATACGTACTGCTCATTGTAATCAACAATGGTAATTGTCAGAAACCACCTGCTACTGCAGATTGTGTAGAGATGTCACCAGCACACCAAAATCCTTCTTAGGATAAGCAAATGTTCATTTATTGAAGTTCCAACAGTTGTTTATATGACAAATATCCAGTGCGTTCATCGCACACTCTCATGGGATGAACGTAATGGATCGCATAAACAAAGGCTCATTCTGGGGTGGGAGGGGGCGTGGTGGCTCCATTCATGTCAATGGCACTGCAGACATGCCTCCCACCCACACTGGAACATGTGGTACCTCAAGGCACTGCATACCAGTGCAGTGTGATCGCAAAAAATCAGGCATGCACTATTTTTTTGTGATTGCACTGCACTAGAACACAGTGAGGGGAATTTATCAAACTGGAGCAGCCGTGCATGGCAACCAATCGGCACCTCTCATTTTCAAATGTTGAACTGAGGAGAGAAGCTGATTGGTTCCCATGCACAGCTGCACCAGTTTTTACAAACCCCCCCAGTGCATTGTGGTACCACACGTTCCAGTGTGGGTGGGAGGCATGTTTGCAGTGCCATTGACATGAATGGAACCACCACACCCCCTCCCACCCCAGAACGCAGGGAGCGTTTGTTTATGTGATCCAGTGTGTTCAACCCATGGGACTGTGTGGGGAACGCACTGGATAGCGTGAACGGGCCCTCAACTGAGTGTAAGGGCTTGTTCACACCAAATCCAGTGTGTTCCAGCACATTTTGTTGCTGGAACACAGTGGATTGCATAATTACAGCCTCCCGGCATTCTGGGGTTGAAGAGTGTGTGATGATGCATTCAAATCAGTCGGTGCAGTGCGATCACTTGCACCGGAACGCATGCCACACCGATGCCCACGGAGTAATGTGATCGCAAAAAATAGTGCAAGCAATCGCACCTTTGTGCCAAGCGTTCCGGTGTAGGCGATTGCACTGACAGTCACCACCCTCTGCAGCGAAATGATCGAGAAGTGAGTGGATCAGCGCATGTTTCTGCTCACTTCCCGATCGATAGAGCCAACCTGTGACAGCTTCTTTGTCACAAATTAGCTCTAACTATGAGGATGAGTGGAAATCACTCACCTCATAGTTCTCCTTTTAAGGGCCCAGTCACACCATAAAGAGTGCGTTCCAGAGCGTTCAGCCTCTGGTATGCAACCCAGCCGGCTCACTTTGTTTTGGGGCGGGAGGGGGCGTGGAGGTGCATTGTAGTCAATGGCACCAAAGCCACGCCCCCGTGCGATCACCAGCACCCGAATGCGTGGCACATTAGTGCCTGCGTTCCGGTCCAGTGCGATCTGCAAAGAGGCATTTTTTGCAGATCACACTGGACCAGAACGCAGGCACTAATGTGCCACGCGTTCAGGTGCTGGCGATCGCAATGCGGAGGGGTGGCTGTGGTGCCAATGACTTCCATGCACCGCCACGCCCCCCCCTGCCCCAAAGCAAAGTGAGCTGGCCAGGTTGCGTTCCAGAGCCGAACGCTCTGGAACGCACTCTTTATGGTTAGCTGGGTCCTAACTCTGAAGTGGCATATGCAGAG
>NW_017308158.1:20695-30746 GCF_000935625.1 Nanorana parkeri
GCCGACGGGCCCCCTCGTCTCTGTGCCGGGAGTGTCGGAAAGACCTTATACTCCTGGCGCAGAGATGAGGGGGCCCGTCAGCCGCAGAAAACTGTGGAGGGTGCCTACAGGCACTGCAGGGGGCCCTCCGGCAGTGCCCGACGGACCAAATGGTCAGTCCGCCCCTGATAACCAAGCCAGTACATGCAGTACGTGCAAGCATTACAAGCTACACAAGCAGAGCTTCAGGCGGGTCAAGCAAGAGTGGATCAACTGCTTCAGGGAGCAGTGAGTACTCTGCCATTAGCTACTCTGAACCCTCCTGTGGGTGCTACCGCAGCTATGATACCCGAACCTAAGGTAGTTTTACCCGAAAAATTCACTGGGGATCGCACACAGTATAGAAGGTTTATCCCTTCCTATCAAATACTATTTACCCTGCAGCCTCAAACCTATTCCACCAAATTGGTTAAAGTGCGAACCGTGATGCCCCTGCTTTCTGTAGAACCACAAACATGGGCCCATCATTTGCTACACACTAACAGTCCAAAAATCAGTTCTTGGGATTCGTTCTTAGGGGCAATGGATGCCTTATATGACGACCCTCATAGACAAGAATCCGCCACCATTGCTCTCCGATCCCTGAAGCAAGGGAGACATCGTGTAGAGGACTATATTACGGACTTTAGACACTCCGCAACGAATTCAGCCTGGAATGAAGCGGCTCTTTTGGATCAGTTCCGCCTAGGCCTCTCAGAGGCATTGAAAGATGAATTGGCCAGAGTGGGGATACCAGCTACCTTGGACGCTACCTGCAACTTGTGTATACAAATCGGCAGACGCCTCAGAGAGAGATGCCGAGAGAGGGGGTTTGACCGCTCTTCCTTCCCAAGTCACGTCTCCCCCAGTACCCCGGGTCCCGCCAGTATAGCTGTTGAGACCCAAGAAGAACCTATGCAGATTGGATTGATCAGGGGCCCACTATTAGAGGCTTAGAAAAGAAGGGGGAGGTCCCAGGGCCTGTGCTTGTATCGTGGGAGACCAGCGCACCTTATGCGGGAGTGTAAGGTGTGGCCCTAAGACTGCTGCTGCCATTCCACATGTGAATTTGTTACCTCAACCTTGCTCATCTCACCTGTCTGTCTCTCTCTCTCTGTACAGTGGGATAAAAAGTCCATTCCACTCTGCCATGATTGACTCCGGTGCCAGCGGATGCTTCAGTAGTCCAGATTTTAGATATCCCCACTCAGGAAAAGGCCTGTCAATTATATATTCAACTTATTGATGGATCGCCTATCAAGTCCGGACAAGTGATCTTGGAAACTAAACCACTCACCCTTGTCATAGGTCCGTCACACAAAGAGAGCCTGTCCTTTTATATGGTCTCCTCTCCCTTGTTTCCCCTAATCCTTGGGCTGCCATGGCTACAACAGCATAATCCCTCCATATACTGGACCACAGGTAAACTACTGTTCTCATCCGTCTTCTGTACCAACTTGCCTTAACCAGTTGCCGTCCACCCGTTGTAAAAAAACGGACGGACGGCACTGCTGCATTGGCGGGTTGCCGTCTCCGGACGGCATTTTTTTTCTGCTCGCGCGCCCCCCCTGGCAGGCGCGCACGGGCAGGAAAAAGACCCGTGCAATGCAAACACCCGTTACCGGGTGTTTCACATATAGACAATCGGTGGCTCTATAGCCTGCCGATCGCCTATATGTGCTCGTTTTTTCGGTCCCCCGCTCGTTTTTTCGGACCGTCTGCCGCCCCCCCCTCCTGACCCCTCACCTTCAATCCCGGAATCCGCTGCCCCATCTGCGGCACGGGCCCGGCTCGACTGTGTGTGTGCAAACACACTAGCAGCAGGTATTAATGCATTATAAACGGCGGACCATGGTGGCGAAATGGTGTTACAGACTGTTATGTGTGGAGTGCAATGTTCACTGCATCTGCCTCAAAAACATACTCCCCAGACATCCTTCAAGCTTTATTTGGTGGGCCTGTTTCTGAGGGAGAGTGAGACTTCAACAACAAGCCCTAAGGTCACATGACCTTACTGAACTTTACCTCACACTACACAGATACAGTGAGGGGACTTGAAACTGCCACTGTCACTCTGAGGGAAGGGTGGCATTAAGACAGACTTCCCTCCTTTTCCCTCTCAAGGCTGTGACACACTGCAGGCGAAGCGATGCGAAGCAATGCGAAGCGAAGCAAAGGGAAAAAAACCCCAACCTTCCACTTCGCACCGCACCTTGTCTACACTGTAGTTTGTCCGGGCCCAGCGGAGCTCGGGTTCGCCAGCGGCAACGGAGGGGGCGCACAAACGCACGCATATTACAAGTGATCGGACGTCTCTACAGACGTCTGAACGCTTGTATGTAAACAGCCATCGCTGGATGTTTACATTCAAAGACAATTTCCCGTTCGTGCGCGTGGCCTAGCGGCGGGCACGAGCGGGGTGGGTTAGGACATTTAAAAACGCCCACCCGCACTCCGTCTGCTGTCCGGCCGTTTAGGCCCCGTTCACACTAAGCAATTGATCGCACGCTAATTCCAGCGATATCGCGGCTATTTACCGCGCGATATCACTCTCCAATGCATGGCAATGGGGCAAAGGGTCCTGCTGTCGCGGGTCGTGCGTCGCTACAGCAGGACCCTTTTTGGAGCGGATTTTGCCGCGATTCCAGCTTGCTCAATGCAAGCATTTGCGCGATAGCGCGCAAAATGCGAATTGCCCGACAAACGCGCGATAGGCTGCTTCTCCAAGATGGCGCACACACATGCATCTCCGGCTCGCAGCTGTCTGGCGGAGTCGTGCTCCACGGCCGTAGACAACGGTATCTCTTCACCCGGTGAGCAGCCGAGCAACTGGCCACTACCCATCCCACTAGTTATGAGGCCGGATTCACCTGTGGACTCCAACTTCTCGGTCGGGTCAGCGAACACTCACCTGTCTCTGGGCAGGAGCTCAAGGGCATGTTCGCTACACTTCGCTCAGACCTGGACACTATGGCTGCACGCTTGGAAGGCTCGCTGAAGCAGGAGCTGGCGGTCGTTCGGCAGCAGGTAACAGGGGTGGATGCTAGGGTGACGACCCTGGAGACAAACAGGGCGGCATTGGACTCCCGCTTACAGGTGGTAGTGCTGGCACAGGCTGCTCAGTTACTGCCCTCCATCCTAAAGTAGACGATGGTGAAAATAGGAGCCGCAGAAACAATGTACGTCTCAGAGGAATCCTAGAAGCCACCTCTGGAGCAGACCTAAGATCCACAGTGTCCACTATACTGAACATGTTATTGGACAGGGAGCCGACTCATCCCCTGTAGATGGATAGAGTAGTATATGGTCCGTCTAACCCTAGAGACGACACCCCAAGAGATGTCTTATGCCGCATTCACTTCTTTACCGTGAAGAAAGAAATTAAGTCTATTGACTTTGACGGTACCTCCATCTCATAGCTGCCATACCTTTCCAGCTACACGTTGTACATGCAGAGACAGTTTGCATCCTACAGTTGGGGACACAAATTCCATCTCCTGGTTCGTAGGGGTGATCAACACTTTGCACTCAACCGCCCGGATCAACTACCAGTGTTGTTTTCCCTATTAGAATGCGAACCTGTCATGGTTCAAAACTGGCTGTTCCCTCTCCCGGATCGCACGGAGCCCTCCCGGAGCAACTTGAGACCCAGGAGACAGCATTCCCGCAGACCTCGTAGGGATCAAAACCGGGACCTAAGTGGCACTGCATCCAGAGAGGATTGAGGTCGTCCAGTTGCCGGTTTTGGATACCTGTTGTTTTTTTTTTCTTTTGTTGCCATTTAGGAGGCCCTGACTGTGCTCCGTTAATACAAAGAACCCCTGGTGAGGTCTCAGGGAGAACCTTGCACACTCACCTGCATGGCTGTGCATTCCTCTTCCCAGAACAGACTCTGCTGGCCTGGCAGGCTTGCCCACCCATTATTGGAATGCTTCTGACAGACTCGAGTTAGAGGCCTGTGCCAAGGACCTGGTCTTGTGTTGAACAATGCCCATGGGCACTGCAGCTTGAGGTTCCTCTCTGATATTGCTGTACCGTACTGTTTTCCTGGGTTTGCATATTGTATTGCTTGTTGGAATGTTTAAGATGGGGCGATGTTTATGTTTATCTGCCTGTTAGCGTTACCCAGAACGCAGGAGGAAGGTTGAGGGGATGACCTCATTCACATCCACGCTAGACTCCCACAGGGGAACCTGTGAGCTATTTGGGTACTCTGGCAACCTGGAGTCCTGTGTCTGCTCCCCTAAGTACTATATTTACCACTGCCTTGCAGATCCTCCTGGGTCTCAAAGGGGGGGGGGGGTTCTTTCTGGGTCACTAGTCTATGCAATCCCTGTGATAATGGGGGACCGCTTAGGTCCATGGTGCACCAGTGTACTTTTTAGTTGAATAGTTGTTGGCCTCTATGGTTCGGGCCGCTCACAGATTTCATGTTTGGGTTGTGCTACTTCCCCACATAGGGTTTCTCTGTGGGACATCCCTTGGAGTCCTGAATTCTTGGAAGTTTTACTAGTATTTTAGTTCTGGGTTTACCTTTCCCTTTTGTATATATTCACTGTGGGGCGTCCTGTCCCCCTCTCTCAATTTTCCTCCTTCTCTTCTCGCTTATAGACCTTCTTTCTTTGCCTTCCCCCTACTGCCTTCTCCTTCCCTTTCTATTTCCCCTCCCTTGATATCCCCCTCCCTTGATATCCCCAGTTGGTCAGTTAGAGTGGGGGAAACCAGTAGTGCGACTTTCTGCCCAAGCAGGAGGCTGTGCGTCATGGCTGACTCGTCACCTGCATGTCCACCCCAGAGGATACTGCCTAAACAGCCTACTAAGATTCTCACCTGGAATGTGAAGGGCCTGAATGTTGCGGAAAAGCGGTCTCAGGCATTAGGAAAATTATGGAGAGAGGTGGTGCAGGTGGCATTCATTCAGGAGACTTAATTTCAGTTGGGTCAGGCCCAGGGACTGACCAATTTCAGATTCCCCAATGCCTATGACGCGACCTCTCCTGATTCCAAGTATAGGGGGGTGAGCACAGCCAGGTCAGTGCAATGGGATTTCAGGGCAGCTTTAGAGGACCCTACGGGCCGTTTCTTATTTGTCAAGGGTGATTTAGAGGGCTCACTGGTGACGTTAGTGAATGTATATACCCCGAATGTTAATCAGATTGAGTCCTTAGAACATTGCCTTTCCAAACTGTCTTCGTTTGTGGAAGGTACCCTTGTTGTGGGGGGCGATCTCAAATTGGCCCCAGAGCAGCTTCTTGATGTTTCCCATAATGCATCACATCTGTCCTATGCCTTTCTCCGGCGATTTAAGAAATTGTTACCGTCATGCAACTGCTAGATGTCTGGAGAGTTCTCCATGGCCACGCTAGGGATTACATGTTTTTTTTCCACACCCCACCAGTCTTACTCTCGCCTGGATTATTTCTTGCTTTGGCAAACGGATTTACACAGGGTTTCTACAGTTTCCATTGAGATCTGCACAATTTCGGATCACTCCCCGGTGGCCCTGGAAATCCAGTTGGAGGACGATTCACAAAGAAACTGGCAGTGGCACCTTCATGAGTCCCTCTTACAGGACGAGGGAGTTAGTGTAGCCTTAGAGATGGAAAACCGCAATTATTTTGCTACTAATCTGGCTTCCCAAGCGGCACCTCACTAGATCTGGGAGGCACACAAGTGTGCGATTCGGGGCTTTTTGATCTCTCAAGGCTCCCGCCTTAAAGGAGAATTATGAGGCGAGTGATTTTGACTCAGCCTCATAATCTGACCCGACCTGTGACAATGAAACTGTCACAGGTCGGCTCAGTAGATCCCGTCAGTAGATACCGTCGCTCGCTCACATCTCGATCTATCCCTGCAGAGAGCCGTGAGTGACAGGGGACTGGCGGAACGGACGGGGAGGGGGCGGGCACAGCTGGTTCTGCCTCTGGATAGGTAGAGCCAGCTGTCAATCCCGCAGCTGGGTGGATCTCGACAGCGACGGCTGCGGCGTCTCAGTATAGTGCGAGCTGTAGCTCGTGGTATACTGAGCTTTGGGTCATGGGAGAACGCTAGTTTGTGTTCTCCCGTGACGCTTAGGAAAACTATGGGGAAAAGCCCTGACCCCATAGTTCTCCATTAAAAAGATTAATACTGCCACAATTACTGATCTTACCAGTCGTATTCGGGCCCCATAGCAGAGTCGTGAGCAATCCGTAGCTCGGTCAACTCTTTCTGAACTTCTAGCTCTTCCGATTCGTTTTCTTTCGTCATTTCTGTCATTCGGATATATCCGAATCTCCGAAAATTCATCTGAATAACGAATCTTTCTGAAACAAATCGCACATGTCTAATTTGTAATTGAGAGGAGGAAATCACCGGGAGGTGTTCAATATCAGGTGCTTCCTCTACCTGGCTCTAATAAAAAGAGGTACAGCACATACAGACCCTGATGGGCCCCTGATAAAGGTGAGGTGCATTCCGTACAATTTCTCTGGTGAGGGTCACAGGATATTGAGATCACCTTTCATCAACTTTTATATCTTTATTTTTTAATGGACTTTTGAAGATCCATCTTTATGGACCTTTTTGTAGCATTATATGACGTGCACTGAGGTGTATGTTGATTAGAGCAATACTAACACATGTGTTTTTTCTACTGATATATATGTTACATTGTATCACATTATTTCACGGTTAGTATTAGTTGTATCTGATACTTTGTAGTTTAATTCACTCAGCGCTGCTTTTTCGTTGTTAATAAACCAATCAATTTAACGAGCAGAAGCCAGTCTCAAAAACATGTAGGCAAGTAGTACATTGCCATGGTGCCTAAAGGCAACACAATTAGATCTAAACACATTAGGTTTGGCACTAGCGGTGTTAAGACTGAGGTACACAGGTCCCCATAACAAAATTTGCAAATCAGAACTAATAAGTAGTACTACTAGTAACTAGTAAGTGACATACTTTACTAATTTATTGCATTGTGACATTCTTTTGCTTCTGTGCATTGTTTTCCAAATTGTAAAACACTGAAATAAATTATAATTTATGTACACTTTACATTTTTAGCATCATTTTGTGGCAACAATGACAGGTATTGTTATCTGTAAAGTTAGATGGCTTTTTAAACATTTTGTAAATCCTTTTAACCAGAGACAAAAAATAAATTTAAAAGCATTTGCGGTGGACAATGGATGGACCAGCTTCATCATATTCCTGTTTGGTGATCCACATTTGCTGAAAGGTAGACAGAGAAGCCAAAATGGAGCCCCCAATCCAAACTGAGTACTTTCGCTCAGGTGGAGCAATGATCTGTGAGGCAAAACAAAGATCTTTAAACTCTTTTGCCACTTAATCAATTTTTTTATCCACATGCTGAAATGCACCTGAAGATTACTTAACACCCCCAAAACATTATATATTTTCTAAAAGCAGAGGACTTGTAGAATACAAATATGGTAATTGCAATATTGTTTTATTATATGATATTTACAATTGTTTAACAAACCTGTTTTTAGTAAAAAAATGGAAGAAAATAAATATATAATTTTAACACACACACACACACACACTACAATCCCTATTTTGTAACATATAAAAGATAAATACAGCTCAGCAGTTTAGAGTTCGAGTGACATTAAAGGATATTTTTTTCCCTTCCCCCAATGTTAGTGTAAGGACTTACCTTAAATCATGCCTCTTATAAGGAGATAAACATGTGAGGCTTTAATAACCCTTTAAGTTCACACACTATATTAAAATGTTCTACATTTAAAATTCATAATCAGGCGGATTTGAAATCAGTAGGTTATTCCATCATTCTAAATATAATTATAATTTCACATTAAAGGAGAACTATGGGGTCAGTGTTTTTCCCCATAGTTCTCCTTAGGGTAACGGGAGGACACAAACTAGCGTCCTCCCGTTACCCCAAGCTCAGTATACCGCGAGCTACAGCTCGCGGTATACTGAGACGCCGCAGCCGGAGCGGATCACGTCTTAGATGACGGGATCCGCCCAGCTGCGTGAGTGACAATCAGCAATACCTGGGTACATGGTGGTTCCACCAGACATTACATTGTTCGCATACAAGTCCTTCCTGATATCAATGTCGCACTTCATGATGCTGTTGTAGGTTGTCTCATGAATACCAGCAGACTCCATACCTAGTATATTTAGGGAATAGTGTTAGTTTGACCTAACTGTGGCATTTTGCTTTTAAAATTGGTGCTAGAAAACACGCATTACTATTTACCAATAAAGGATGGCTGAAAGAGAGTCTCTGGGCAACGGAAACGCTCATTACCAATTGTGATGACTTGCCCATCAGGCAGCTCATAGCTCTTCTCTAAGGAGGAAGAGGAGGCAGCAGTGGCCATCTCATTCTCAAAGTCTAGAGCTACATAGCACAGTTTTTCCTTGATATCACGGACAATTTCACGTTCAGCTGTAAAATGGTAAAAAAATAAAGATTTCAATTACATCTATAAATCTAAACATGATCAGATTGAAAGTTATACACCCTAAATATTAGGGATGCACCAATATACCGGCCACTGAAACATATCGGCCGAAAATGGCACTTTTGGCCTCTCATTTTCGTTTTTTTTCATTTCTGTTTTGTTCTTGAAATTTCCATTTCGGTGCACCTCTACTAAATATATTTGCCCTGACTATAAATGTAAGCTGTGCAGCGGGTGTTCAGAAAGCATGCTACTTCAAATGCAAACTGTACTGATTTCATTACACTAAAGCAAAATTGTGGTTCCTGTCGAGTCAAAAGCCCTTGGATTTGATAATGGAATGGGTGTACACAGAGACACAAATTGTTAGCTAATTTACAGACTGCATTCAGTGGAAAAGTAGTAGTGTCTTTAGGATGATGGTGTTGAGTGATTAATGGGACAGGCTTTAAAGGTGACTTCTTAGGGAATTCTTTTCTGCAATGCTTTGACCATTTGGGATAGCGTATACAAATATTTTTTTTATCAGTTTTGATGCAATTGTAATGTTTATGAGTTGTACCTGCCATGTGTTGCCATGAGTTTTAAATGCATTTACATTGATTGTATGGGAGAAAAAAAAATCAAAAACTTCTCTTAATCTGACCTCAACTGAACTCAAAAGCCCATGTACACTAGTCCTTTGGTGGTTATCCTCATTGCAGGATTTCCAGTGTATTTCTTTCCATTACAGATACAGCTTAACAGAATTGGTAATTATACTAAGCCTGTACGTTTTATATAAGCAGCCAAGAGATTTTCACGTTTTAGTAAATAGAGTATATTGATATTTCTAATTGGTTAAAAAAGAAGGAAACACTTTCAGTATTATTGGACATGCAGTAAGCTAATAATGGGTCTGCAGTGGTATTGTTACCTCAATAAAGCAGGATTATGTTTTTTGTGGGTATTCTCAGTGTAAGTCACTGGTTAGCACTTCTGCTTTGCAGCACTGAGGCCTCCGCAGAGGCGGAACTACCGGCGCCCAAATGCAGCCACCCCAGGCTGGGGGGCCCACTGACAGTGGAGGAGGTGGAGGAGGCTGGGGCCCAGCACCGCCAGTCTGGCGGCGGAGGCTGGACCCAGCAGCGCTGTTCCAGTGCGGAGGAGGCCAGGTCCAAGCAGCACTGGTCCGGCGGCGGAGGCCAGCATCAGCAGGTAAGGAGCTGCATGTGCAGGGAAAGGGACCCTGACCAGCCCACCAGAGACCCTGTAGATCCCACCATAGAGAGTCTCTGTGGGCTGTGCAGGATGTATGGTGGGCTGGTCGGGGTCTCAGGTGGGCTCTGCGGGTCTCAGATGAGTCCAGAGTCCAGTGCGCTGCTAAGTCCAGAGTCCAGTGCGCTGCTAAGTCCAGAATCCAGTGAGTTGCTAAGTCCAGAGTCCAGTGCACTGCTAAGTCCAGAGTCCAGTGCACTACTAAGTCCAGAGTCCAGTGCATTACTAAGGCCTGAGTCCAGTGCATTACGAAGTCCTGAGTCCAGTGCGTTACTAAGTCCAGAGTCCAGTGCGTTACTAAGTCCTGAGTCCAGTGCGTTACTAAGTCCAGA
>NW_017308158.1:30787-37857 GCF_000935625.1 Nanorana parkeri
CTGCTAAGTCCAGAGTCCAGTGCGCTGCTAAGTCCAGAGTCCAGTGCGCTGCTAAGTCCAGAGTCCAGTGCGCTGCTAAGTCCAGAGCTCTGCTAAGTCCAGAGTCCAGTGCTCTGCTAAGTCCAGTGCCCTGCTAAGTCCAAAGTCCAGTGCCCTGCTAAGTCCAGATACCGCCAGGGGGGTTGGGGGGCCAGTGAGATCTGCTCCTGCCCCCCGCCCTTGGGAGGGGGGGCCCAAGGTAAAATCTTGCACCAGGGCCCTTTATTCCTTAGGTCTGCCACTGGGCAACCCCCGTTTGAATTCAGGTTTGGCCACTATCTGCATGAAGTCTGCATGTTCTCCCTGTTGCATGGGATTCCTCCAGGTACTCTGGTTTCCTCCCACGCTCCAAAGACATCCTGATAGGGTGTATATGACATAGAGACCCTAGATTGTAAGCACCTTGAGTGCTTATTAAACCAATAATTACCATGCGCCAATATAAACTAAATACTAGGAGCGCTACAAAGCACTTAAAATTACACCCAAATAAGTGATACTCTACATGAAACACAATAGACGAACTATATTGTTCTATTGTGTTTCTTGAGGGGAAGGGCTGATATGAATGAATAGTAGGTAAAGTGCTGCATAAATTAAGGGCATTATATAAATACCTCTCCTAGTAATCTTTCATCTGATCCTAAAACGTAACTCTCAATAAGCAAGGCTGATTCATATCACTTAACCTCATTTAACTTTACAATAAACAGCTAACATCTAACCGAGGTCTTAAAATAATCCATATCCTGAATTATAACACAAAACATATAACCCCTGAACACTAACCTCAATTATGACCCTAACTATTGCAGTTAACTCTCTGTAAACACTCAATCAGAAAGATCACTCTGTTACTTCTTGGTTCTGCTTTAATTTCTGCTTTGATTTGACTGCTTCCTGGATCATGTGCATTTTAGATGTGTGAAGGTAATGATGCTGAGGAATGAGGATGTATGTGGAATGGTGTGCCATCTGTCTGGCTGTTCACTGTAGCAGATGTATGTGAATTACAATACTGTCTGTGCAGAATTACAATATTTTGCCTGAAATAGGGCTTTAAAGATTAAAAATTACTAACAGTCATTAAAGTTATCTTATTAGTGGGATAATCCATTCCATTTAAGTGATTTTGCTATTAAATTGTTGACTTAATAGGCTCATATACAGTATACATATCAATATTATTTGCCTGGTATAATATAAAGAACAAGTATAAGTGTGTCACAATGCAAACAGAATACACTATTATCACTGTCAATCCCACCTTGACCTTTACAGTTCTGTAACTATGATTAATATGGCCTACCATAGTAATATGTTGGAAAACATTGGTGTAACCATTCTGTACAGTGATGTTTGATCATTTAAGAGAATCTGTTAAGGTGGGGGAGGGGAACTGCTTCAAGTGTAAAGTGAGGGGAACCTGGAGGTGCCATATCTGCAGCAAACTCGAGAAGCCCGCAGTTATGGTCAAATGCTTGCTCCTTCTGACAGGAAAAATTCTGGCACTTCCTGATAATGCTGAAGCTTTCTCACCCCTTTGTATCTCTTGCACACATTCTACTGGCCAATGAGACAATCCATCATATTGATTGACATTGGAATGTGTAAAAACGAGAGGTACCATCCAGTACCTCTCGTTTTTACACATTCCAATGTCAATCAATATGATGGATTGTCTCATTGGCCAGTAGAATGTGTGCAAGAGATACAAAGGGGTGAGAAAGCTTCAGCATTATCAGGAAGTGCCAAGTAGTGTTGACCCTTGTATGAGACCTTTGCCTGTCAGAAAAGATTAGTATTTGACAATACTGGTAGGCTCTTTCAGGGTGCTGCAGGTATATACAAGAACCTCTGCACTTTATAGCTGAATCAAAATGTTTCTTTTAGCGACAGAGTCACCTATACTAGGCATCATAAGAAGACTTTAACCATACCCCTAGCCCTGACCCTCATGGGCTAACACATATATACTTGAATAAAGATAACCTTTAGTACTTACCTATCCAGAAACTGCTATACAGTGTACCCACCCCCCGAGAGTGTTGTGACCAATTGTCTAAACTTTAACCACTTAATACCCTACAGAAAATGCTTGAATGATTGATCTTTAGACACAGTCAGGGATCCCAAAGTAGTGATTTCTTCAGAAAGGGTAACTGTTTAAGGTGCTCTTTTTCATATATACATTGTAGTAAACCATGACTGCATGTTGGACTTTTTCTTCTCTACAGAGAAGGAAAAGCCAGAGTAGAACATAAAAAGTAAAAAGTCATAATCCAGCTCAAAAAACACACTTTATTCAATATTTATTCCCCAAGTAATGCTTTATTTTAATAATTACTCACTTTCTTGTGGGGCGGGAGACAAAGTTGCGGTCCATTGAAGTGAATGGCACCGCAGCCACGCCCTCCGGCCGCAATGTGATCGGCTGCATGGGAACGCGTGGCTCATCAATGCCTGCGGTCAAGTCCGGTTAGAAAAAATGCTGCAAGCACAATTTTTTTCTGACCGAACCGGAACGCAGGCATTGATGTGCCTGGTGTTCCCATGTGGCCGATAGTATTGGGGCTGGAGGGCGTGGCTACGGTGCCATTCACTTCAATGGACCTCAACTTCCCTTCCCGCCCCACAAGAAAGTGAGCTGGATGCAATGCGATCCAGTGCGTTCCGGCCAGAATCAGGCCGGAACGCACGGTGTCTGGTGTGAACGGGCCCTCAATGTTTTAAAATGTTTGTTTACATGTATATTTTACAGGCAGCACAGTGTAGTGGTTAGCGCTTCTGCCTTCCAGCACTGGGGGTCCACGTTTCAAATCGTGGCCAGGTCACTATCTGGAAGGAGTTTGCATGTTCTCCCTGTGCTTGCATGTTTCCCCCGGGTACTCCAATTTGCTCCCAGACTCCAAAGACATGCTGGAAGGTAAATTGGCTCTGTATGTATGCATGTGACATAGGGACCTTAGATTGTAAGCTCCTTGAGGGCAGGGACTGCTGCGAATGTGCAACTAAGTAAAGTGCTGTGTAAAAATTGTTGGCACTATACAAAATACCTGTATTAAATAAATGTCCATTGGGGTAGCCTTATTGCTTATCACATACACAGACTCTGCTTCCTGTTTTACGCTGCTACACATGGTTGTGCTTTGTTGCTACTTTTCACAATGCAAGCAGTGAGTGAGTGTTCAGTTAGCTTACTGAATAAGGCTATTTTCACTTCATGCATTGGATTTCCAGCAAACAAAAATTCTACTTTGTCTGCTTATGATGTCTTAAATACAGTAGGTGACTCTTAGCGAAAAGAAAAAAAAGTGATTCAGGTATAAAATGCAGAGGTCAGCTGCCTCAAAAAGCCTACCAGTATTGTCAAATACTGATCTGTTTTGACAGGCTAAGGTCTGACACAAAGCTCAACAGTACTTGCTTGATGCTACCAGTCATTTTCACAATTTCCTCTACACATGATTGCGTGCTCAAAGTGAACACTGTTTCAACAGATACACTTTGCAAAGCGAGCAGTTTATATTCCTATGCTAAACTATAATAATCCAGCCAACTCATGGAAATAATATAGTCCATGTGTGGATATCCTATCTTAGCAGTTGTTAAACTGTTAAATTGTTAAGAGTTGCTGCATGTGCTATTCTAGTCTTTGTCTAGTAGCTAGAGGGTACTCCTAGAATGAGATCCTAATAGGTTGGACTTGATGGACTAATGTCTTTATTCAACCTCAAATACTATGTAACTATTCTAATTATTCGAGTTTCACCTGTATATATACATGCAGGGCTATTATCTGCAATTCTCCTAAATATTAATTTAGTAATTTGTAGAAGTATTGTAGATAATCGCGCTGCACCTATATGTCTGTTTATTTCCAAAATACAGCAGTAATAACTGAATGTGCTACCTAAAAACACACTTTACTCTTAACTGAAAACTAAAACAAACTATTTTTTACCATGATAGGTCAGTTAAAAAGCATACCAGTTGTAACAAAAGAATAACCACGCTCTGTAAGGATCTTCATCAGATAGTCAGTTAAGTCACGACCAGCCAAGTCAAGGCGCATAATTGCATGTGGCAAAGCATAACCTTCATAAATGGGGACATTGTGGGTTACACCATCACCAGAGTCCAGCACAATACCTAGAAGAAAAATTATTACAAAGGGGTGATCAGCATTTAGAGTTTACAATATTAGTCCAAACACCCAGCCAGGAGTGTTCCAGATAACAATCAAATAAACAAAAAAGCTGACAGGGTTGCAGCTAACTTTTAATGCTCTTTCAAGCCTTGACAAGGGCCAGCAATACCTGAAACTTTTGCTATATTCCGTACTATTGAATGAGCAATAAAAGTAAGCTCTCCATGCTGCAACCCCTTCTGCCTTTATAAATATTTAGGTGTGTGTAATCAATGTTTACAATGGTATGTATTAAAACAGTCTTAGCATCTATAATAAAAAAATATCTCCAGGGTACAGGTTTTACTTTTTCACTCACCAGTGGTACGGCCGGAAGCATAAAGAGAAAGCACTGCCTGGATCGCAACATACATAGCTGGGACGTTGAAGGTCTCAAACATGATTTGGGTCATCTTTTCCCGGTTGGCCTTGGGGTTCAATGGAGCCTCAGTGAGCAATGTAGGGTGTTCTTCTGGGGCCACACGCAACTCATTGTAGAAGGTGTGATGCCAGATCTTCTCCATATCATCCCAGTTAGTGATGATCCCATGTTCAATTGGATATTTCAGAGTCAGGATGCCCCTCTTGCTCTGAGCCTCATCACCTACATAGGAGTCTTTCTGACCCATACCAACCATGACACCCTGAAAAATAGGACCAAAGAAAAAAAGATCAGCACAGAAACTTTATCTGTAGCATAAAATATGACTTGATTTATCTACCATTTACTATGCACATGTGTAAATATTTTGTCCAACACATCTGATTTTTGTAATTTCAACAAGTAAAACAAAAATGCAGAAAAAAAGGTTTATTCCCCACATACAAAAAATCATCTTCATAATAAGAGAGGAAGTAGAATGAAAATAAAAAATAAAAGTTTGCGTTGAATTGGCTACCTCAGGAACTAATTCTAGCCAGATCAATTGTTGTTTTTTTAAAGGTGGATGTATTCCTAAATGCACATAATATAACTAGATATTTATATTTATATATAGCATTTATAAGTATTAACACCTGAGATTGTTGATCCAGGGAATATTTGATAGTGTTAGGGGAACAGGAAGGATTTTATTGCTCTGCTGAAGCAAATTGGACTATGCTTTATAGGTTTTTTTTGCCCTACTCTTGATCCACTGTGGGTATATTGTTCTTTTTATGGAGATTTTATATTTACTTATTCAGCTTTCTTTTTTTCCCCTCTATTGCTTGAACTCTATCAATTGGTGTCTTTGTTTAACCTCACTATATAACTAGACTTGGTGGGGTTGATTTACTTAAGACAAATAGGCTGTTCACTTTGCAAGGGAATTTGCACTTTGCAGGGGAAGATTCTCTTAGCTCAGTAAATGTGGTGAAACTTCACTTTGTAAAGAATACTCAATTATGTGCAAGGAAAAACAGCATTTTTTCTTGAATATGATTGGGTGATGGAAGTCAGCAAACCTTCCCCTCATTCACTAAACTAAGGGCAAACTTCACCTGCTAAGTTCAAATTCCCTTGCAAATTAAACAGCCTAGTTGCCTTTAGTAAATCAACCCCAATATGCCAAAAAAAAACAGAATGCATGCAACATTGTACCTGTCCATAGCCATTGACCCTAGTGACTTGAAAAGTCAATAATTATCTCTTCTATTTTGAGCCTTGATATGGCTCTTCCACTCAGAGGATACAGGTTGCTTCAATGTAGTTCCTGTAGCTCTTGATTCTGGGCACCCTTTCCCTATGCACCAGGAATCTTTGTTGTATATTTGTATTCCTTCTAGAACTTTCTTTAGTCATAATTGGCCTTCTCTGATTGGCCAACCAATTCTGCTTCTTGAAACATCCACCCTCCAAATTCTTAGCACGCTCAAAATTTAAAGGAGTTGTAGAAAGGCTCACTGCAAAGCGTCGGATGCAGTGGTGTAAAGCACGCCGCCACTGGACTCTACAGAAGTGGAGACGTGTTCTCTGGAGTGACCAATCACGCTTCTCTGTTTGGCAATCTGATGGACGTGTCTGGGTTTGGCGGTTGCCAGGAGAACAGCACTTGCATGACTGCATTGTGCCAAGTGTAAAGTTTGGTGGAGGGGGGATTATGGTGTTGGGGTTGTTTTTCAGGGGTTGGGCTTGGCCCCCTTAGTTTCAGTGAAGCTAACTCTTAAGGGATCAGCATACCCAGACATTTTGGACAATTTCATGCTCCCAGCTTTGTGGGAACAGTTTGGAGATGGCCCCTTCCTGCTTCAACATGACTGCGCACCAGTGCACAAAGCAAGTTCCATAAAGACATGGATGAGCAAGTTTGGGGTGGAGGAAGTTGACTGGCCTGCACAAAGTCCTGACATCAACCCGATAGAACACCTTTGGGATGAATTAGAGCGGAGACTGCGAGCCAGGCCTTCTCGTCCAACATCAGTACCTGACCTCACAAATGCGCTTCTGGAAGAATGGTCAAACATTCCCATAGACACACTCCTAAACCTTGTGGGCAGCCTTCCCAGAAGAGTTGAAGCTGCTATAGCTGCAAAGGGTGGGCCAACGCAATATTGAACCCTACGGACTAAGTCTGGGATGCCATTAAATTTCATGTGCATGTAAAGGCAGGCGTCCCAATACTTTTGGCAATATAGTGTAGATGTCAGATACTCTGTTCTCTGGGGTTTACCTAATTTACCTGACCTGTAATGAAATCAAATTAATTAAAGCAGCTGTGCTATATTCTAAGAGATATAATATAAATAAATGTGCACAACACTAAAATTAGTTACTAATAAATATGTATAAAAATCAGAAATAATTTATATAAGTGATATAAAATAACTTGTATGGATTATTTCTTATTTCTACACATATTTA
>NW_017308158.1:38163-63424 GCF_000935625.1 Nanorana parkeri
TAAATAACTTGTATAGATTATTTTTTATTTCTACACATATTTATTATTTGGTACTTTTAGCACTGTGCATATTTATTGATTGAACTGAAGCCAGATTTAACTAGTTAAATCCAGACATTTAGTTTTCTGTACAGAAATGTATGTTCATCTGTAAAAACAATAAGGCAAGAGGCTCACTGATAGCTAATTAGGCCCAATATTTTTCAGCACAAAGAAATATATTATCTACATTTTATAAAATATGAAAAATTACTGAAATATGTGACCTTCTGAGAAAGGCAGTGTGCCATTCATACAAGCAGGAAATACGCTTTTTTGTAGACATACAGTACGTCCAATTTACAATACTCCAAGTAAGTGGCATTTCAGTGCTTTGACTGTTTTAGACAATGACAGGGTCTGCAGACTGCTCATTTTTAATAGCAATATAACATCAAATCTTTGTTTCTCAATTATATATGTTATTTTTTTTGCAAACGTTACGTTTTCTTTTAAGCTTATCCAAAGTTTATCACTCATTTTTACAACTTTATTGTACAAGCGCTTTTAAATGAAATGTGTTATTGCCTTATTAGAAACACATTGAATGGATTATTTAGGTAGGCCCTTTTTATACATCCCTGCATACCTGGTGACGGGGACGCCCAACGATAGATGGAAATACTGCTCTTGGGGCATCATCTCCAGCGAATCCAGCTTTTACAAGCCCGGAGCCATTGTCACAAACAAGTGCGGTGGTCTCTTCATCGTCACACATGATGTTAGCTTTCTTCAAAGAGATAACAAACATTACCAACATCAAAGATGCATGCAATGGTATGGTATTATGAATAAGGGCTGTTATTCTAACAGTACCAAGAAATATTCTTAGTCTTCTCTGCAGGTATCTCCAGCTGACTGATCTTGGAACAATAGCAATTGGCAGATTTGGATATTTTCAGCTGATTACTATTGTTTTATCCAAGATAGAGCATACTGAGGATGTCTTCCTGTACATTGTTTAAAAAAAATATATATTCTTTATTTAGAATTTTTACATAATAATCAGCATCTACACTTTAACAAAACAAAAAAAAAATTTCCATCTGGACAGCTTATCTAACATAGACATTTCATCTTAGTATATGACTTTAAAGTAAATACAAATATTATATAGCATATTTTCTTGTATTCTACCAATTTTGATTTATTATTTCACATTTTAATTATTCCTTTTAATAATACTGACCTTTTAAAATACTTCAACAACCATTTCTTAAGTCCCGTCTAATTTAGCTTAACTGCCCCCAATACCTTCTTCCAATACCGTGGTATCAAAGCTTACGCAGTATTGAGTAGGTGAGGAATCAGTGAGCATTTATATCTAGCTGTAGATTCTGCAGTGCGATGGAATAACATACACCACAGGTCATCCTCTATAGAAGAACCCATAATTATTTCCACATAAGTCCTCACTGACCCCAATTTTCCTGTATAATGGGCAAGTCCACCATATGTGCGCCAGTATACCCACATTCCCTCCAACACAAGGGGGAAAGATCACCATACATCTTATGCATTCTGGACAGAGATAGATACCAACGAGTGAGCAATTTATAGTTAATCTCTTTCATGGTGCATGCCAGTGCACCAGAAGAGCCAGTACCTTAATTTTTTGTTCATCAGGTAGCGGGCTGCCAAAGTCCCTCTCCCATCTAGTCAAAAAATTGTGAAACTCCAGTCTCCCAAATGCCAACAAGATTTTATAAAAGTGGGAGATACACCTGGTAGGCCCACTACCTGAGAGAAACATAGCTTCAATAGGATGAAGATACCTTAAGGATCGTAATGGCCTTGGAAGAGATACAAGAAAATGCTGTAATGCTGCAAGAAATACAAGAAAATGCTGTAACTGTGAGTATCACCAATAATCCATAAATGTTGGGCAAATGGGATCTAGAAGGGTCTCCATAGGTGTTAGCACAGTGCCTGTAGGCACATGGTGGAGACTGATAGGCTTGTCAACATGTACGTAAATATGAAGAAATCTTCTCTTTCCTGTTCCCCAAATTAGCAGGAGAAGCCGGAGACTACGCGTTTACTCTCTTCAAGATTAGTTGAGTTAAATGTGTCTGCATTAAGGATTGTTTATGAAGTATCTCAAGGGTATGAATTTCCATTAACAACTTCTGCATCTGCTGAATCCTAGCTCTTTTATGGCGGGTACCTAGTTCTTTCAACCCACCCCTCATGACTGCCTTGTGCGTCTCCCAAACCACCGGTAGTGGCATTTCAGTATTGGAGTTAAGCTGAAAAAACTCCCAAAGCTTCCTCAGTAAGCCAGCAACATCAATCTTATTTTGTAAAAGGGAGGCATTCAACTTCCAAGATATAGGTGGTGGTGGGAGGGAGGGTACAAGTAGGTCTATTGAGGCTGGTGCATGATCAGAAATGGTAATGGATTCTATAGCAGCCTGTTGTATACATTCCAAATAGAAGTGGCTCATAAAGATCACATTCAGCCTAGAATATGTATCATGTACAGGTGAATAGAATGAGTAGTCTTTATCCCTTGGATGCAACACCCTCCAAACATCCACTAGCTGTAACTAGTGGAGCATACGTTTGGTTAAGGTGCGTATATGGTATCACAGATCTATCGAAAGAGGTCTCCAAGACAACCTCAAGAGTCACATTGAAATCACCCGCCAAAAAAATACACTCCACTGCAAATTCAGTAAGCGTGTAGGCGTGCAGCAGTGCAGTGCGACAAATGTGTCTCCTGTAAAAATATAACATCAGCTTTTAAACTATAAAGTATCCTAAGAATCTGATGCCGTTTACCCGGCGTATGTAGACCACGTACATTATACCTTACCAATTTCAGTGTCTAATATAAACAATTAAGAATTAAATCTTCTTCAAGCCTTTCGCCAATCGGCGTTGATTATATACATATTTGGTGGAAGTGGTTTGTCAGTACTCCTGAGCCTGCACCTACCCTAATTCTAGCCATACCCAGTACCGTTATCCCTTATTTCTCCCAATCTATTGCATTATTCTTCACCCTAAAGGGACAGAACTAGTCTCGGGCCTTGGGAAAGAGGAGGAAGATACAAAAGAAAAAAAAAATATTGTTTTAAGAAATGTCTGACTGTTTATGGAGTAAATCCCCACACAGCCCAAGCCTTACATTGCCTTACATTGTAATAAAAATCATGATTAAATTTGGGCTTGCGTAGCTTCCTTAAAATGTATCTAAACTCAAGAACAAAATGTAATATATTGTAGTTTACCAGTCCTTGGTAGCTGCATTAATTTTTATTTTTTATGTTTTTTAATTTAATTTTATGTTTTTTTAATTTAGATTTTTTCCTTTATTTTAACCTGATGATCACTCCAGTAACACACCCTGTCCTAGGGTTGTCACCCTAGGACAGGGTGCGTTACTGGCTGGATCATCAGCCAGTATCAACAAAGGTACAATTACAGTGACTGAGTGTTGTCACACTCCGTCACTGTAATTGTACCTTTGTTGATATAGCGTTTTCAAACTAGTACAGGTCTACAGAACACCTCATCTTCCTCTCCTGTTCTTCAATACATGGGAGGAGGGGTTTGTAATCCTCAGATAGGACTGGGAACAATATAACTGTAAGAGTTAGAGGAGGAGAGCACAGGAAGTCATCAGTTAACAGGATTTTTAACAGGACATGTAGGTATTGTTTTAACTTATCAAACATATAAAACAAAATGCTTTCCATTAAAAGCATTTTAATATATGTTTGAGATATATATATATATATACAGACATATATATATATTTCCTGACACCAAACATGACAGCATAAGAATGGGTAT
Source organism: Nanorana parkeri (assembly GCF_000935625.1). NCBI lineage: Eukaryota > Metazoa > Chordata > Amphibia > Anura > Dicroglossidae > Nanorana > Nanorana parkeri. Next base: position 42,004 of record NW_017308158.1, read on the forward strand.
GGCTCCGCCCCAGCCCATTCGTATGCTGCCACGTATTGGCGTCAGGAAAGGAAAATTACCGATAGGTAAGTATACAATTTTCCGTTATATATGGGGGTTTAATAAACATCAAATGGAGCAAATATGACAAGTTCATTGTTAGGGTTTAAATATACTTTAAAGATTTATTGTGTTTAACCCAATTTTGGCTATTGTATGAATTTTAATGTTTTATCAAGAATAAAGATCTCTCAAAACAGCTGCAGGCTGCTGTTAAAGTGGACCTTTACCCACTTTGACTAAAAACCACATCAGCATACAGCTGCATGCTGATATGAAATCATCTTACATTCATTAGTTAAACACATTTTTTTATTTTACTTACACTTTTCCCCACTTCCTAGTCCACTTTAGAACAAATTATGTAATATCCCCATGTGTTGCATCCTGGGAAGGTTACATCAGGAAAAAATCTAATCTGTAATCTCGTGAGATCTAGTGGAAAGGAATTTTCCACCTCTGCGATGATGAACATGGTCACATATCCTAGTCGCATGTGCCAGAGATCCATGAAGTAAAAGGAGATATATATTAATCTGCCCTTAGTTAAAATGGTCACTTTTAGAAGAATGGGGAAGAAAAATAAGGTATGCAAAAAATAAAAAACCTGCAATTATCTAGAAGTATCTGTTTGTAGAGTGTCATTACTAAACATTTCTAAAGGTGTATTTGTTGTTATTTTGAAGATATGGGTAAAGTTCCCTTTAACCAAAAAGACTGGCAGATGTCTCACTGAGAGCAACAGGCAGGTAGACATCTGCCCACCCCCTATAGTACTAATACGCGCTGTTGTTCACTATTTGCAGTGGTGTACCTACCATACAGGTCATGATTTTTTTTTAACACCTTTCTTTATACATCTAATTTATTTTCAATAATAATAATGAAATTAAATGAAAACTAACAATGGACAGAAAAAAATACAAAGACACAAATGTTTCTTCTGAAATTTGTACATATAATCATGCCAGTACAAAAAGGGGAAAATAAATAAATAATTTCAATGGATTAATAACCAGAAATATACACATGAGAGGCATGGTTTTACAGTGACAGACCTACAGGTGATTCAATTATAGTAATACGGTATTCTAAAGAGTGCGGACTCAATAATATGTAGACAAAAAAGGGCAATTATATAAATATGGGGGCAACAAACGGTCAATAGTATTACTAGGAGGGCAACAAACTGTCAAGTGGTACAATACACAGGTAACCGTTGTATTACACTGGCAAGAAATGGTCAATCTTGTACAATATGCGGGCAGGAAACAGGCAATTGTGGCAATATGTGGTCAACAAAGATACAATCATGACAATGCATAGGCAACAAATGAACAATTATTACACTACATGGGGAAAAATAGGCACAATACCAGGGTAACAAGCTGGTAATAATTACAGTTACACTGGTAGTCCGTGTAGTGACCACCCTCATTAAATTGATGGTGATTTTGGTGCCCAGCTTTGAACTGGTGGTCAGTGTAGTAATCAACTTTTAGTTCATAGTCAGTGTTTTGGTGCCCCACTTAAGTTCATTGTCAATGGAGAGCAACCATTTAGATGGAAAAGTGGTTTTGATGCCCCCAGGGCCAGTCTTTGGGGTGTGCGACTTGTGTGTATCACCTCTGCCTTTTGAAGGGGGGTGGGGTGCAGCAGTGTTGAAGATGCCGGCATACTAAAGGGAGGGAGGAATCTTTTTGTCCAACACTCCATGCTCGCACCCACGATGGACTATAATCTCATGTTTAGTTTTCTAATTTGTATTGGCTATTTTATAACACACACAGGGACCATGGGGAACAAAAGTAGCCACCCTCTAGAAGGAAGAACAGTGTCAGCACAAATTCGTAGATGATTTGGGGATCTACAGCTGAGTGATGCACAAATAAGCTACATTTTTGTTATTAGTTAAGGTACCTGAATGCATTTTCAAGATCTAACTCCTGAGTTTAGTGTCACTTTAAAGGAGAACTATGGGATGAGTGAATTACTCATTGATCGGGAAGTGAGCGAAAACATATCACCAATCTGCTCACTTCCCGATCATCTCCCTGCAGGGATTCCCCCCTCCCCTCCTCCAGCACTGTCTGGAGGGACAGGCGGTCGGAGGGGGCGGGCACAGCTGGGTCTGCCTTTACAGAGGCAGACCCAGCCTTTACTGGGGCAGACCCAGCTGTCAATCAGTCAGTTGAGTGGATCTCGACAGTATTGTCAAGATGCATTCCGACTTCAGCTCTCTCAGCATACAGCGGGCAATAGATCGCTATATATGCTGAGTTTTGGGTCACTGGAAGACATAGGGGTCTATTCACGAAGCTGCCGAAGGATCTAGCCGTAGCTTCGGCCGATCCTTCGGCTAGCTTCGGTTACGGGAGTCCATTGGTTAATTCGAACAGAGAGCCTGCTGTACGGGCTATTCACAATAGCCCGTACAGCTCCCGATCATGGCCGAGCGGCTCAGCCGAGCCGAACGCATATGCATCGGCTCGGCTGAGCCGCTCGGCCATGATCGGGAGCTGTACGGGCTATTCACAATAGCCCGTACAGCTCCCGATCATGGCCGAGCGGCTCAGCCGAGCCGAACGCATATGCATCGGCTCGGCTGAGCCGCTCGGCCATGATCGGGAGCTGTACGGGCTATTCACAATAGCCCGTACAGCTCCCGATCATGGCCGAGCGGCTCAGCCGAGCCGAACGCATATGCATCGGCTCGGCTGAGCCGCTCGGCCATGATCGGGAGCTGTACGGGCTATTCACAATAGCCCGTACAGCTCCCGATCATGGCCGAGCGGCTCAGCCGAGCCGAACGCATATGCATCGGCTCGGCTGAGCCGCTCGGCCATGATCGGGAGCTGTACGGGCTATTCACAATAGCCCGTACAGCTCCCGATCATGGCCGAGCGGCTCAGCCGAGCCGAACGCATATGCATCGGCTCGGCTGAGCCGCTCGGCCATGATCGGGAGCTGTACGGGCTATTCACAATAGCCCGTACAGCTCCCGATCATGGCCGAGCGGCTCAGCCGAGCCGAACGCATATGCATCGGCTCGGCTGAGCCGCTCGGCCATGATCGGGAGCTGTACGGGCTATTCACAATAGCCCGTACAGCTCCCGATCATGGCCGAGCGGCTCAGCCGAGCCGAACGCATATGCATCGGCTCGGCTGAGCCGCTCGGCCATGATCGGGAGCTGTACGGGCTATTCACAATAGCCCGTACAGCTCCCGATCATGGCCGAGCGGCTCAGCCGAGCCGAACGCATATGCATCGGCTCGGCTGAGCCGCTCGGCCATGATCGGGAGCTGTACGGGCTATTCACAATAGCCCGTACAGCTCCCGATCATGGCCGAGCGGCTCAGCCGAGCCGAACGCATATGCATCGGCTCGGCTGAGCCGCTCGGCCATGATCGGGAGCTGTACGGGCTATTCACAATAGCCCGTACAGCAGGCTCTCTGTTCGAATTAACCAATGGACTCCCGTAACCGAAGCTAGCCGAAGGATCGGCCGAAGCTACGGCTAGATCCTTCGGCAGCTTCGTGAGTAGACCCCATAGTATATGTCCTCCCATGATCCTGAGGAGAACTATGGAAAAAAAACTTCTGCCCCATAATTCTCCTTTTAGGTTTTGCAAATGAAAGATAGAAGCTGATTGCTAACCATCTGCAATTGCTCCAGATTCTGTTTGCTCCAGTTTTTATAAATTTCCCTTTGTATATTTAGCATACCAAAAGGGAGCAAATAAGAGAAGAAGTTCATTGTAGGGTTTACTTTTACTTCAAAGTCCAATTAAATCTTCATATAATATTGCTGTAATGTTATGCAGTCAGGCTGCATACACACTAATAACTGTGGGCTTCCTTTTTATTTTGTAAAAGTAGTTTTTTGCTATAGTAAGCATTAAAATACCCTGTGCTAGCAACACACTAGATAACTGGACTGCTGCTGAACACAGAGTTGGATACATTGGGTCTCCAGTGGTCTGTCACACCCCACACCCAGTGCTTCAATCACCACTGGAGAGCATCACAACTGTGGATTGGAGCACTGGGTGGGGGTCTGGGTCAGACCAATGGAGAAGAAGACCACTGTGCTGTGTTTGAGCAGAGGTCCATCTTTCCATGATATTTTAATACTTTCTGCAGCAAATTGTTCAAAATGAAGACCACTATTAATACTGTGAATACGGCCTAAATGGTAGTAATAATATTGGAAGCTTATATTGCCCTTTAATCACAATGTATTACAAAAAGGCTTATCCATGGTAATAGTAAATATAATGTGAAAGCTCGTCTTTTTAAATTACTTGTATGTTATTCCTGATTAAATAATGATGTGCAAAAAACAAATGTCAGCCCTGTCTTTTTAATCAAAAATTTCCACCTGTTGTACCATGTAAAACCATAGTTTCAAATCATACGGATAGATAGTTAACATAAATCACACAAGAAATAAAAAGTGAACTGCAAATTTTGCAAGGTCAGAAAGTTTGCATTTCTTTAGGAATTGTGTGCTTCACTGCTACTTTTCCTGCATAACAGCATTGAGGGGTATTTATCAAAACTGAAGCAGAGCCTGGTGCAGTTGCCCATTGGAAACAGTTAGCTTACAGTTTTTATTTTCAAAGATTAACTGAACAAACTGAAGAGAGCAGCTGACTGGTTGCTATAGGCACTGCTTTAGTTTTGACAGCCCCCTCTGTGAAGTATTTGCACATCACATGGGAAAATAAATGAATGACTATATTTCAACCAGTCACTGCGGTACCACACACTGGACAACAGCCTTGACAAACTGATCAGCTTCTAATGCTTTGTCTCAGGCGTATCAGAGGTTTAGTAAAGTTTATATATTCTGGCTTCGTAATTATATATTACCCTATCGCTTCAGACTATATTTTTATGCTGCAAAATGGATTTATCATCTTGCGGATTGCGATTATATCTGTTTAAGCATTCTCAGCTGATAGTAACTTTCATTTGACTAATTTTTCATTCTCGTTAGTCTTTCACGATATCTTGTTTAATTGCTTCCATTGTATAAATTATGTAGGATCGTCCCTCCAGTTTCCCGCTCGCTTCTAGAGGCTGTGGGCAGTGTTCTTACCTCGGTCTCCGGTCTGTCTCAGGCAGCGCTGGGGGCTCTTTAGGCAGCTCGCTCAGGTTACGGTCCAGAATAAAGGCTATGTGTATATATATAACCCATGGCCCTTCGCTGCCCACCCTTTCTCAACATGATCTTTTACTTTCTGTCTAGCCATATTAGGTTCTCGGGCACCGACCTTGCCCCCCTTGGGCGCCTTTACTGTCCGCAGGGTGCCCATACAAGGCCAGTCTGGCCGGGCACCAGGTGAAAAGAGGCTGGAACCGTAAAAGGATTCACTTCGGGACTCCAGAATGCCAGTTCCTCCTGCCAGTCCTACAGCTGAGAGGGCGGCTTTATGGCACGCAAAGTATGTCCCGATAATCCTCCTGTACAAGCACTCTGTAGGAGATGGTATGGGACAAAGATTTGAAATGGCACAAGTGTCGGTGACTAATCAAACACGTATATTAGAGTATAGGAGCCGGCACAAAGTACAAGTAGGTAAAATACTTCAAAACACCTGTGCATCACAAATGTTATATACAAGAGATTTTGACATTCATGTGCTGGATAGCATGGGAACTGACCTTTTTATTAAATATCTGCCAATTTCTAATATAACTTTTCACAGCAGGTTAATAAAAAAAAAAAACATATTAAAGAATAACCCTGGGCAAAACTTTTAACACTTGCAGCAGGGCTACCCCTGCACTGCAATGATTAACTGCTTGTTTTTGTCTAGGTAATGAAAAAGTTATACTCACCTGCACTGCAAAGCCATACACTGCACGATTCTCGTACGAGAATCGCGGGAAATCCCGCGATCGTACAAGAATCGTGCAGTGTGAATGAAGACGTGCGACGATTTTCGGCTGGTTTGAATGATGCTCGGGAGACAAATGCCGAACAGGCCGGTGTGCGCACGCTCACACTGCCCGTTCAGCATTGCGGTCATCGCAAGCCCGCCCCTTTGGGGGGCGGGATTGCGATGATCGCAAGTACGATCTGCCTGTCCAAGATGGGCAGATCGTACGTTTTTTAAATTACTTTACAACCCTCGCAAGACTAAGGTCTTGCGAAGGTTGTAAAGTGTATGGCCACCTTTAGACCAGCCCTCCCACCCTCTCTCCCCCTCCTCTGCAGCAGTCTAAAGATGGCCATACACCTTACAATTATCTGCAGATTTTCTGTGGCCATCTACGCTAAAAACTGTGTGGATGGAGTAATCTCCCTCAGGGCCAATCTGTTGCATTTTTTCCATCTGACCACAGAAAATCTGCAGATAAGTGTAAGGTATATGGGCACCTTAAGGCTCCACAAATCATCACGTTCTACTGTATACACTAAAGGGAATTTATCAAAACTGGAGCAGACAAAATCTCGAGCAACCAATCAGCCTCTCTCTTTCATTTTCAAATATTAACTGAACAAACTGAAGAGAGAAGCTGATTGGTTACAATGCACAGCTGCTCCAGATTTTGTCTGCTCCAGTTTTGATCAATTTCCTCCATTGTGTATAGACAAGAGGACACTAAGGAAACATTCCAATGCTGCAGTGTAGGAGGAGACAGGCTTCAGTGACCGCAATGCTGAACGGGCAGTGTGCGCTTGCGCACACCGGCCTGTGTGGCATTTATCTTACTAACATGCCACACACCCCCCCACAATTGTATGATTCTCGGCGGGTTTTCGAACATGTTCCTAAGATAAAAGTCGTGCGGCCGTACAGTAAAAATGGTTGCACGCCTTCCACACACCCTGCGATAATCGTATGATCGCGGGATTTCCCGCGATTATCGTACGATTATCGCAAGGTGTGTGGGCACCTTTAAGCTGGCCATACACCTTACAACCATCGCACGACTTTCGTTGTGCGATGGTTGTAAGGTAATTAAAATCTCGTACGATCTGCCCATCTTGGTACTTCCGATGATTCCAATGCTGAGCTGGCAGTGTGCGCACACCGGCCCGTTCGGTATTTGTCTTCCAAGCACGCCACTAACCCGCCGAAAAATCTTACGATTTTCGGCAGGTTTTCAAGTGTGCTCGGAAGACAAAAGACGTGGACCGTATAGTAGAAACGGTCGCACACCTTCCATACAACTGCCAATTATCGTACGATCGCGGGATCACCCTCGATTATCGTACGATAATCGGCAGCTGTATGGGCACCTTTACAAAAAGTACAAAAGTAAAACCTGCATCCAGGGATTGACGTTGGTCTGCATACATGGCACACAGTGGCGGACCTAAGGAACAAAGGGCCCCGGGAGTATATACACCAATCTCTATATACACAATGGGGAGTATAGTACACATTGATCTCTATATACACATCGATCTCTATATACACACTGATCTCTATATACACTGAGGGGAATTTATCAAAACTGGAGTGGAAATTTGCACTGCAACCAATCAGCTTCTCTGTCTTATTTTCAAATCTTACCTGAGCAAACTGAAGAGAGATGCTGAGTGGTTGCCATGAGCAACTGCTCCAGTTTTGATAAATTCCCCCCAATGAGTCTCCATGATTTAAAGAACTAAATTGAATGAATGAAAGGAGTGGGCCAGGAACTGTAAGGAGGGAAGGGGTAGGTGATGCTGAACATCTTACAGTCAGGAAATTAGGTGTGCTCTATCTGACTTGCTGCAACTTCTTTCCAATGCACATATCAGTACATGACAGGATACTGTACAACAGTGCAAGACTGATGGTAAGGCTGGAGTTTCTATTTAGCATACAACTATTAAGTTCTCACAAGCTTTCCAAGGTGATGTGGCCAAGCAGGTTCATCTTTTCACAGGTCCTGGGGATGAGAATCGGAACCTCTCTGCTCATCCCATCAGCGGTGTAGCGTGGGTTGTGAGCACCCGGGGGCAAGGCAAGTATTGAGACTCCTACCCCATGGACTGTTAGCACTCCCTGAGGCTCCCTGAGTATAGGCACAATATAGAGGACTAAAAACCCCAGCAATACATTATACAGCAATGCAAAATACCATCAGCTGTAGAGGACTACAAATCCCAGCAATACATTATACAGCAATGCAGAATAATACCATCAGCTAGAGGGAACTACAAATCCCCATGATACATTATACAGCAACAGCAATGCTGAATGGCAACTGGCTATAGAGGGCTGCAAATCCCAGCTATGCATTATACATCAATGCAGAATAATATTAAGCTACATACCATGTGCTGCTCCAGGGTGTCGGTCTGATGTCTCCAGCAGAGGATTTCAGGTGGCTGTGTTGGGTCTCAGGAGGGCTGTTCAGGTTCTATGGTGAGCTGTGTGGGGTTTGTGGTGGGCTGTGCGGACTCAGGTGGCTGTGCAGGTTATTTGGTGCGCTATGTGGACACTGTGGTGGGCTGTTCAGACTCCCAGACGGGCTGTACGGGGTTTATGGTGGGCTGTGCAGGCTGTCAGATGGGTATGCAGGTTCATGTGCATGAGCCCTTAGTAAATATATTTTATATTACAGTCAAATTACTTTGTGTGGGAGGTACAATATTTGACTAGAGTGGCACTGCAGTGCTATTTCACATACTTAGCACTTCAGTTCTCCCTATTTTGGAGGTTGCAACATTGTGCCATGCTAATTCATAAAGCCAAAGGAAGGATATTTTTATGGATACATTTTTTCCACTGATTTTACAGCAACATGACTTTTGCTAGGAATAGTGTGTAATTTTCATTAACATAAGAAATGCAAAAAATTTGTTTTTCAGACCTGATAATAATAAGCTTTCCCTTGTCGGATACAGCAGTACAATAGCTAGAAAATGTTCAACCGTGCAGCGGTTAGCAATAAAAATATGCAGCACTAGTATCTTGGGTTTAGTTACAAAACTTGTTCTGAGGAAATATGTGGGCTGCCATTATTACATTCTTCTGAAAATGCTTGCCTGGCTGTCATTCTTATTCAATGTATATTTCAGTTCACTGACTAGTGAAATGCACGAATATCACTAGTAATGACTTCACGCTGACTTTCCTAGTTGCATACTTGTTTAAGTACCTTTAGAATTATTGAGGAATTAATTCAGAAACTATTGAAACCAGACAGAGGCAAAAGGTGCTTCAGGAATGGCAGCCTCCATATTGTTCTCAGTAAAAGCATGTGTGCTGGTTTCTCCAATGCAAGAGGACAGTAAAGGTGTCACCTGTCATGCAGATAGCTAGCCTCTATGCCCTTCAACATTAGTAGGTGCTTTGAAAACAGGGAAGGATTGGGGAAGTTTGGCCTGGTAGCAAACACAACCATCTAGCCTTTTCATGGCAGAGACAGGTTTCTGTGGGTAAAGAAAGTGTACCATGCAAAGTGTGCCATTGTACTGCATTGGTAGTGGTGAAAGGTGGGTGTTCCTAAAGGACGTGTTTGGACTTTCGCATCTTGGAACATGTGAAGAACTTTTGCATCTTGGAACATTAGCTGCCCTTGCAGCTCTTGGCATTTTGTCACATGACATACCTTTGCAGGAAAACATTCCTCTGCCACACCAGCTGCAATTCATGGTCTCAATGGACAGCAGATGACAATGTAATGCCCAGCATATGTCACTGACTGCAGGTCCTGTTGTGATCAATGTCTGAGGGCCCTGTCACACCATCAGGAGTGCGTTCCAGTGCGTTCGGCCTCTGAAACGCAACCTGGCCTGCTCAGTTTTTGGGGGGGCGGGAGGGAGCGTGGCAGTGCATTGAACTCAATGGCACTGCAACCACGCCCTCCCGCCCACGGTGGATCACTGGCACCCGATTGTGTGGAACATTAGTGCCTGCGTTCCGGTCCAGTGCAATCTGCAAAAAATGCTGAAAACACAATTTTTTGCCGATCGCACTGGACCGGAACGCAGGCACTAATGTTCCACACAATCGGGTGCCAGTGATCCACCGTGGGCGGGAGGGCGTGGTTGCAGTGCCATTGAGTTCAATGCACCGCCACGCCCCCTCCTGCCCTCCAAAAAACTGAGCCGCCCGGGTTGCGTTCCAGTGCGTTCCAGAGGAACGGAATGCACTGGAATGCACTCCTGATGGTGTGACAGGGCCCTCAAAAATGAAGTTTCTCTTTACTCAGGGACATCAGCCAAGCATACAATACTAGTACTGGTGTTAAGGGCAAATGCAGAGCCATGCTGCAGCCAGCAATATTGTCGTGATCCACCCCGCTACCTCCTTGACAGCTGGCTCTGCCTCTCTGTAGGCAGATCCATCTGTGCCCGCCCCCTCCCCCATCTTTCCCTCTAGTCAACGCTGGAGGAGCAGAGAGGGGAGGGGGGGAATCTCTGCTGGGAGCGGTGACCGACAGTTACCACTCTCGACAGGGGGAAGTTCGTGAACTGAGCAATAGGTGTGTGATTGTTCATTTCTCGATCAATAGAGCTGATGTGTGACAACTTCAGTGTCACAGGTCGGCTCTAACTATTGGGATGAGTGTAGTTCAGTAATTCTGTAATTCTCCTTTCACTGAGAATAAAAAAATGAAAATAAGAGTCATGTTAAAATTTTACTTTTATTTTCAAGCAGTGGGCAAATAATAGTTCTTATCAAGTCTTCTTTTTATAGTTGGGTCCCTAATGAGGGATCAATGGCTCCTCCTTCCTCTCAGTTAAGTGAGAAATTTAAAATCCAAATCCGGGATTACTGATTTATGGGCCTGAATAATATGCCCATCCTTCAATCCACTGCATTTTTTAATTACCAGCTGCAGACAAGAGAATGCAAATATTTACTACCTGTGACATCATTAACCCCTGCGTGACTGACGACGTACAGTGTACGTCGCCAGCATCGGGGCTGTTTAAACAGACTCCCGGTGACTTTTGCCGCCGGGACTCTGTTTAAACTTGTAGAGCCGACTGTCGGCTTTACAACAGAAGCGATCCTGGCGACTTACCTGTTGCCAGATCGCTTCTGCGTCCCGAAGAAGGGGCCGCCCCCCCCCGCATTTAGAGCGTCTTCTATGGACTTTTTGGGGTACTGGGGTTTTTCGTCGTTTTACGGATGCACGCAATTTGTAACCTGGGCATGTTGGGTATTGTTTTACTCTTTGTAACCTCATCTTTTATATTTCATTAAAAAAATGGGTATTTTGTTTTGTTTTGGGGCATTTAATTAAATTTTTCACTAAATATTGGGGTTTAATAAGGAGTTGCGCTAATACTGCGCAACATAAAAATTTGCAACTGCCACCATTTTATTCTATAGGGTCTTGGCATTCAGAAAATATATAATGTTGGGGGGTTTTAAGTAATTTTCAGGCCTAAAATGTGGAATATAACATGGGTACAAAAAAAATGAAAAAAAGGCCTCAGTCATGAAGGGGTTAAATACCCTCCACTTCCTAAGCTATAATCTGATGCCTGGAGGAGGGTCTGTGTTACAGCGTTGCATCATGTCCTTCTGTGTTATTGGACTGCATATCCCATCATTTCTGTTTCTTGTACTTGGCCGGAATCGGGGGTGGAGTTGTAGATGATTTGGTGTGCTAATTTCCCATGCTTTCCAACTCATCAACAGCAGCATACCGTAGGCTAACCGCCAACATATTTGTTAGGAATAATGCTAAATGTGGCCTTAAAGTGTATGTCCAGATATATTATTCATATTTACCCTCAAACCTCCCTCTTACCCTCTAGAGCAGGGGAAATGAATTACAATTCAAGGAGCAAAATGTTAGGTGAGCAAAATTTTCATTGAGCCAAGGTCTAAATCACGGTCCGGACAGAACAGCCACTAAGTCCGTTTCTGAACCACAGTCTACCATTTAGGCTGCATTCACACCAGCAGCTGCACTGCAACACACAGCTGGTGGTGTGTTTTCCCAGACACAGTGCTGATGAATTGATCCCAGCATGCCCCTTTAAATTTTTTCTCCCCATTATAGTGACCCTTTATATTGTTTGTCCCCATCAGAGTGCCTCCTTACATTGTTTGTCCCCATCAGAGTGCCTCCTTGCATTGCTTGTCCCAATCAGAGTGCCCCTTCACATTGTTTGTCCCCATCAGAATGCCCCCTTATATTGCCCCAGAGTGTCCCCACTAGATTGCTCCCATACACTTGCTGTACCCATCAGAGTGCCCCCTTACACTAGCTGTCCCCATCGGCGTGCCCCCTTACACTAGCTGTGCCCATCGGAGTGCCCCCTTACACTGGTTGTCCCCATTGGAGTGCCTCTTTACGCATAAAATCCACAATATTCATCAGGAGCTTGTCAGTAAATTATCAACCTCTTCTGTGTATGACATGGCATGGGATGCTGCTCTTCAAACAGATCAGAACGTTCTCACCAATACCTAAACAAAAACAAAGAGGAGCTCACCAACCATGTGTGGTACGGTATCAACAAGTTTATTATTAAAAACATAATGAAAGAAAACTACTAACAACTGGTAGCAATTGGATACACTTGTGAAATGATCCACAACGTGATGATAGAACAGACATATCCAGGTGACCAATAGCAAAACACCCGGTCAATGTAACAGTGAACGCCGACGAGGTGGTGGTGGATGATGCGTTTTAAGGGCAGGCCCCCTTCATCAGATCCTCCAATGACCAACCAGCTTAGCTCTTTAAGACATACAGTAAACGATAGCCAATGGTAGCCCCTGGGAATTACTATGTCATTAGTGGTCGGTGAGAGCACCAATCAGGTGCAGACAATACCGATCTCTGCTTACTCCGTTAACCCTCACAGCTATTGACATAGATCTTGGAAATTTAGAAAACCGCCAACATACTGTATAAAGTCAATTAGACCGGAGCACAAGCTAGTTAGTATAATTCTACTAGTACATCACTTCTATAAATTAATGCACACATAATTATGACTTATTAATAACAATTAAAACATTTAATAAGGGATATGAAAAACTACTCTAACATCATAAGTAAAGGAATAATAAAGGAATAAATAATGTTATACATTAACCTCCCTGGGGGTATGATTATGCAGTATTTTTGCATGCCAAAGCGGTACATTGTTTTTCATGGAAATGTGTTGTTTTATATTGTAGGCCTGTAATTCTAAGTAAATCTTAGGAATAACTCACCTAAATCTGTACAAACAAGAGTCTAGTAGACATCCCGGATATGATAAAGTTTGAAACACGAAATAAAAAAATGATAAGAAATAATTATAAGAAATAATATAAAAAATAATTATAAGAAATTATAATATAATAATTAAAAAAATGGTCCAGTAAATGGAAATTCTGGGGGCGCTGCCTGATCCGTACCACAGTCAATAGAGTACCAAGTTCGCACATCACTGAGCTCGGTCGCAGAATCGTCGCTGTCATCACTTTGTGTCTGATGACTAATTTCCCAACGAATCGCTATCACTCAATACTGCAATGATTCTAATTCAGTATCGCTGTTTTCTACCTGGTCTAAAACCGCTTTTGACCTAAAAGGGACACTTTTTGGATGCCATGGACGTTCTCAAGTTTCCAGGCAGAAAGAACAGTAAAAGTGCAGGCAGGGCACCAGACAAAGCTCTAGGGACAAAATTGAAGTGAAATGGTTTGATACATAAATGTAATCATAGCAGATTACATTGTATTGTGTGTATTCTGTGTATATTGCATGTTTTCACTTTGAATCTCCCACCAGCTCCGCCCCCGCAGTGACGCCGAAAACAAAACTAAAAGTCGGATGCCGGCATCGGCCGGGGGCACACAGCAGAGGACACCACGGGCTCGTAGGGACAAGGTAAGTAACACTTTTGTGTAATCCCGAGTGTGGCTCAGGGTTACCTCTATTGGTACTGAAAATTAACCCCGAGCCACACTTGGGAATACCGCCAGGGAGGTTAAATAGACATGTACGTATAAAAATTCCTTTAGAACTCACTAAGCTTGGCCTAGGGGTTTGTTCACACCAAATGCAGACCAGATCTGCATGAGTTTCTGCACACGCAGTGCAGTGGGTTTTGCCGCGTTTTTGATGCGTTCCGGGCCGTTTTTGGTAAAAAATATATATAAAAAAAATAATTCAGTTTAAAATGGGCTTTCAGTGCTTTCCAGGGCGGTTGCATGCGTTTTTTGATGTGTTTGCATGCATTCCAGAGCGTTCCAGAGCAGGTAAAATAGGGCTTGCTGCAGTTTTTTTTACATGCTCTGGAACGCTGCGGTCTGTAACGCAGTTTTGATCCGGTCTGTAACTGCTCTGCTCCTGGAACGCGCTTGGTGTGAACAAGGCCTGAGGAACTAAAAGCTTTTGGCATTGAAGCAATCCCATCATTAGGAGATGAATGTGTAAGGTTTAAAATACTCACCAGATGTGTAGGACCCTTAATAATAAGAAGTGCTTGAGAAAGACTGGTAATGATAAAATCATATCCTTTGTACTCTAGAGGGTTACAGGGTATTTAAGGGTCAGTGGGGGTATATTTGCTGTTATGAATGCTTTGACTGCTCCAAATGCATTAGGCAGGGCAAAGCACATGTGATATCATCATGTTTGTGAGGAGCAAGGCTACACTCATTAAAAGTGTAAAGTACTGGTGGTGTGCCTCGGCTTTACAAGATTACACTAGTGATTCCTTGTTGTTGTGTTTTTGTTTCTCTTGTGCTGCTGGGTTCTAGCGATAAGGATTTGTATACCACCATTCCCCTAAGAGTCCTATGTATTGGGAAGTGCACATTCCATCATTACAATTCTTTTTACACAGATTGTAGATGTATTGAAGAGCACTTTGGGTTGGCACCATTTGAAAGATTTGGACAGAAAGCACTTTATTTACATTGTGGAGGTTGATTGTATATACATCTCCTCTTTCCATTTTGGATTTTCACTTTTGTTTTTTTATTTGGACTTATGCTGACTTTTCCTGATTATTTGCGCAATTGAGAACACTATTAGTATTTTTATTTAGTGCTGTATATATTTTGTTTTGTATGTCTATATCCTGTTGGGTATTTATACAGCTGCTTATACTGTATTTTAAGTTAGAGCACAGATATGTATTTGATTATAATTGACCTGTAGTAGTTTACAAATTTTTGCATGAGTTGTGATAGCGCACACCAAACATTTGTAAATACTTTATCAGTAAAAATGGTACTCAAACTGGTTATAAGTAAAGGTGTTTCTCGCGGTTGCTATTTTTGTGTATGTCTTTTTAAATGGACTGGTTGTGTCATGTGCACTTTAAAGGTCCTCTCGCTTCTTTGCAGAATAAAGAACATGCTGTGATTGGTGGACAGCCTGTCAAATTACTCTTTTAGATTGTGTGACTCAGCTTTCCTTTACTTAGTCATTATAGAATCTATCTTGTGCATCCGTTTTCCAATTAGCCAAAGCTGGACGCCATTGAATTATAGGAGACCAAGTGGTCACTGACATCTTATCATGCAAGATGCCCTGTGCTATGTTTACATTCCCCTCCCATCAAGAATGTGTCTTTAAGCTATAGCGTGGATCTCAATGGGCATTGAGCATGTCATTATGATTGATGCTAATTACAGCAGGGCACATTATTAAAAGATTTTTTGAGTGTGTTTTATCTCAAATAAAAGACTTAATCAAAGTTTAGCGACCCCTTACCCGGTCAGCGATATCCCAGTGTAGGATAACACTACTGTTGGCTCCTAAGGGGTGATCTACAGTAAAATACCTAACATGTCTCTCTGTGTTTCCTCTATAATGAACCTCTAGAGTGGATCCAGAGCACACCAGCACACCTGGGGATCTAGGGTCGGTTGCTATGGGTTACCGCAACTCTGAATTCTTTTTGTCTAGGGGTGATTTCACTCCCTTATTAGCCCATCAGCACTTACCACCCTTTATGGTGATCGATTGAAGTGATGTCCAGACTGTAGATATGATGCTTAGGACTTTTATTGTAGAACTTCAGGGAGAGAGGTAAATGTTTAGGATCATCCAGGCAGATGTAGACTCCATTACATTGCAGAGTGTGGTTACGGTTTCCATGCACAGCAAGTAGAGCACCTGACACAACAATACTTGTGGTAGAAGTCACTAGTCCTTGTCATCAGTAGTAACCACTGGGTCTCCAATCATAAGGCTCCACACTAGTTCCCAGGCTTTAGACCTAGCCATCTTAGACAGTCTATAGCAGCCTCCCCATGGGCAGGGCCTGGGGGAGGAAGAGAGAGCTCACATGGTCCACCCCAAGTATTTATCTCCTCCCCCAGCATGCACCACTGACCATTGTCTTACAGTGATTGGCTGGAGAGGGATATTCACTCATAGCAATCTCTCATTGGTTGCTCTGCTCTGTGACCAGGGTACACCCAGCAGCACACCCATGCAAACAATGACAGATTGATTAGGGCAAACCAAATAAACCTAGACTACAAATCAGCATCAGACTGCATACAATCTGAAAATACAAAATTTAATAGCACGCTTTCCTACAGGGTGCTACACACTCCCCACACTTAGAAGACTATGGGGTCTATTCACGAAGCTGCCGAAGGCAGCCGAGTGAATGACCGATCTGAAGTGAAGTGAGCCGAACACTGTTCGGCTATTCACTTCAGGCTGGTACGGCTAATTTCAGCCGTACATCGGCTGAAAGCAGCCGTACATCGGCTTGCTTCGTGTGGCTTCGGGTCGGCCAAACATGCTCAGCATGTTCGGCCGATCTGAAGTGCAGAAGGAGTTCGACTCAGCCGATCCAACATCTGGATCGGCTGAGCCGAACCTCCGGCAGGCTACTCACTGCTGTTCGGGCTATTCTTAAAGATCCCGAACAGCAGTGAGTGAATAGCCGAATGGCACCGAGCGGCATTCGGCTCGGCTGTTCTGCCCTGTCCCTCACAGGTACCGAGCAGAACAGAAAAAGAGTGAAAAAAGTTAAAAAAGTACAATGCTTTTCAATGGGAAATTTTTTTTTTTCTATTCTGACATCGATCGTGTCAGAATAAAGAAAAGACACAGCGGTGCTTCTCTCCTTGGCGTCCGGGAGCAGGAGACTCCCGGGGCGCCAGGGAGAGTTAGCTGTTTGGAGATCAGTGTCCCTGGTTAGCAGGTAACCAGGGACGCTGATCTCACTGCAAGTGGCCGGAGCCAGCCGTAAGATCACGGCTGGCTCCGCCCAGCTGCCAGAAGCAGGCTGTCGGCCAGCTTCGGCTTTCAGCACGGCTCAGCCGAGCCGATGCATATGCGTTCGACTCGGCTGAGCCGCTCGGCCATGATCGGGAGCTGTACGGGCTATTGTGAATAGCCCGTACAGCACCCCTTCGGTTCTACTGAACCGAAGGGATCCTCGGGCAGAAGCTAGCCGAAAGATCGGCCAAAGCTACGGCCAGATCCTTCGGCAGCTTCGTGAATAGACCCCTATGTCCCGGAGTCTACACAAAAAGTAAGCTCTCATCCTGAGAGCGGATGTCCTGTCAAAAATGGAATAGGTAAGGGAAGAAAAGGGAAGAGTTAACGAATTGACAGCATATGTGTGGCATTGCACAGAAAAATAAATCAGTATCAAAAGCACAAAATATCAGTAGTAATACTTTACTATCTATCTCTAAATAAAGTACTTAGTTACATAGATCAACTTATGTCAAGCTTCACAGCCACCTCCACCACGTGCCTGCGTCACAGAGCATACAAAATCCTCCATGTCGGAAAGCAGACCGAATTCAGGCGTAGACCTGTTTCTTCCTTCAGTGGATCATTGTTAAGAAGCTCCTCTACCACCCACTCGAAGAGCACCAAAGTAAAAATAGACTTTACCAAGAATATGATCACCTACCGGCATGATCAGAATGTCCACAGGCACCAGCCAGACCACCCAAATCACTTCCTCGCTGAACAGGGCCTGAGATTCATCACAGACGACCTTATAGTGCTGACTGTTCAGAGAATGTAGATGCAAAAACAGCTAAATTAATGGGCGTGGGATTCTCTTTCGAAGAAGTTAAAAGGGCTCTGGAAATTGCCCAGAATAATGTAGATGTGGCACAGAGCATACTGAGAGAATTTGCGTGCTGCCCTCCTCCTGTTTGCCCACGTTTAAACCTATAACAAAATGACATGTCTTTTAGGACCGTGGACGCAAAATGAAAGAATGAATTTCATTTATCACCTTAATTTAAAAACTATGTATCATTGCAGCATTTCGTCAGATGTTTTGGGGCCTGAATACTTGCTTACTTAGATATCAAAAATTAAAAGGGAAATTGGTCATTGTTTATTTTACAAATTTGCCATATATAGATGTGACATACATGGCCAAGTTTTCCCTTTCATAAGTAAGCCTGTGAATTATTTTGTTTTTTCCTTGGTTAAAGCTGGTAAGTTTCTTTTTTTTCTTTATTTGTTTGCCTGTTATAATTATTTTTCTAGTTTTACATTCTATTATGTTTTTTTAAATTTTCAAGTTTTATGTTGTAGAAGTTGTTGTGGAAATTTAATTATATGGACTTGTGTACATTTGTATATTAGGATGTGTGTGTGTGTTCTATAGATTGTCATCTGTCTTCCTGTTTCGGATTTAACCGAGGGGCGCTTTAGCAGAGCGTACTTGGGTTGATTCGGGCCCAGTGGTAAAACCGTCAGTATGAAAACATTCTTATGGGCTTGGAGACATGTTTGCAGTGTGTGTACACAAATGGCGAGCGCCTAAGGACCAGTCATGAAGCTGTTTTCACAGAACAAAGGACAGTCTTTTATTAATTCCAAAGGCAGAAAAAGGAAATTCAACATAAATAGCTTTCTTCAGCGTACATATCAGCTCACCCTTCACAGGTTATCCTGTTCAGTGTCTCAGGACCTGACGGTTTGCCTCAATAGAATCTCTTCCTGGATATTCTGTGCCTTTGAGCATCTTTTGAATTCACCCACACACCTTGTGTGCCTGGCTCTCTCTGGCTCTCCAAGCCTTCCAGCCTCCAACACATACACAGCCTCCTGGCTTCACTCTGGCTTCTGGGTGGAGTCCGACTGACTCCTGGACACAACCTGTCCCTCTTCCCAGCAGGAGCCCAGTACACTAGCCAGCACCCTTCCCATAAGTGCTGTGCACAGGTGTGCAATTAGGTGCTGGCCACTATTAAACAATGGACCCAGGAATGGAGATTTCATTCCTCCCAATTCTCTTTAAAATCTCCCAGTTCCAGGATCCCATGCCAAATCCAGGTTTTCTAGGGAGAGAACTGAAAGGCCAGTTATTTCCCAGCAAAATAATTTGTTTCCTGGAACTGCTCAGCACCTCTGGCTGGTGAGTATCAAGCGCAATGCGCTGGGCTTATTGCCGGCGGACGTCTATGCACCTTAGCGAAGCGGAGTCTGCATAACGAGAGATACGTATTATATTTCTATTGCGGCTGCGCTATCCTTTTTGGATACATATATGCTTTGATGACAAGACTTTGATTTATGCCTTGCTGGTGTACTGGTACCGTACATTGGCAATAGCATTAGCAATGTCTCCGCAAATAAGAACAAATAGAATGATCTTAATAGATGCTGGTCATTCTGAGCAGCATTGAATGGGGTCCATGCTGGCTAAGATGGCAGCTGCGCATACAACGTGGCTGATCAGGGCAATGAACATGACTCAGCACATCATAGGCTAATGGCGCGAATTTCGGCACGTGTTTTCTTTGTTTAAAAAACAAGGGTGCGCGCATTTGCGTGCACCAGTGCTAATAAGTCATGCACATTTCTCTGCGCATCCACGTTGGTGCACTCTTTTCTTTTGTTATGTAACTGTACTTTTTGGGCTGAATGGCTGATGTTGTAAAGCCATCTCCCTCTGGGCATTATCCCTTTGTGCCTTATAAATAAACGGAGCTCCTGTGCTAGTCAGGACTTGCATACTGAGACTCCAACTTGAATCAGCGTCTTGCCTGACTCTGCTTGGCACTACTGAAGTACTTCATTTGCGTATACCAAAGAGCTGAATACAACGTGCTTTTAAGTGCGGCGGGATTAGTTGCGCTTTGCGCGCATTGATATCCGCAAGTGTACTTTTTAGCGCAGCGGAGATTTGTGCGCACAGCCCAAGCGAATTTCCATAACAAAGTTCACCAGCACTTTCTGACCTCATTGCATTCTGGAAAATGCTTTTCTTTTTTTATATGACATTTTAATTAAAAAAAAATTACTGGTGCATATGAAGTAGAGCCTACTTCTGTCTACGTGAATATTATCCTATTCTATACTTATCTTTTACTTAACCCCTTCACGACCCATGACGGGATAATCCCATCATGGGTCCTTTAAGGGGTTTAACAGACTCTAAAGCCACCCGGACTCTGATCACATTTGTAGAGCCGTGGCCGGCTTTACAGTAAAAACGCTTCTGGTGACTCAGCTGTCGCCAGATCGCTTCTAATGGCCGGTAAAGTAGCCGCCCCACTGCCTGACACCCCCATTGTGTTTCCCAGGCTCCTCTGCCCCTTCTGCAGGCCCAGGAGAGGCATATCAGGCATCAACAGGAAGCTAGCAAGGAGCGCAGCGAACGTCCGTTCACCAATCCCCTCCCCGTTCTATGGGACCCGAAGCGACTCGTATTGCATTCGATCCCTGAGCTGTCATTGCTGGGCTCCTGAAGCCTAGCAATAATCTATTGAAGTGCGATCTGCACTTCAATAGCTTATTTAGAGTGGAAAGGTGATACTAGGGGTCCTTTGGACCCCCAGTATCACCTTAAAGAGTACCTGTCACCATCAATATGCTATCACATGGGGGGTTTGTAAGCCCCTCTATGTGACAGCAATTAAAGTAAAATTAAAAAAAAATCAGTTTTAAAAATAATAATATAGCTGCAAGGACATATGTGCAAAGTTTCGAATAATTTTCATACATGGTTTCAGAGCTAAAGTTGTTTGCAGAATATTGCAAATCCAAAATGGCTGCCAAACCATGAGACCAATAGAGCTATAATAAACACATGAGATAACAGAGCACAGCATAACCTCACACAGCAATTTGTACAACTGTAGCTTTAGCGGTTCTGGAAAAGCAGGTTTATGAATAGTTTACAAAAATCATTGCAAATACCAAGATGACTGCCACATTATGTGACCTATGACCTTTATATTGCATTCAGCTCTTCAGAGCATAGGGCTCTACCACTGTGCAAAAGCGGCAGCATAATAATAAAAATTATAGCTGCAAGAGTTGGATATGGCGCATGAGAAGATATTGTAGTTAGAAAAGAAAAAAAAACGAATAAAAAAATGATATTACCAAGTGTATACTGTTGGGTAACAACAGTAAAAGATCCAAAACGAAGCCAATATGGCTAAATAAAACGGTAAAACAACACATTAAGGAAAAGAAAGTGCCATTTACTAAGTATAAAACAGGGGGGGG
>NW_017308158.1:64069-69862 GCF_000935625.1 Nanorana parkeri
TAAAAGATGTAAGTCCGGGTAGTCCGGGCAGCTAAAATTGAATTTGAGAAATATATCGCCACCGTTAGTAAAAAGAACCCCAAAACATTTTATCAATACATAAACAGTAAAAAGGGGAGAAAAGAACAGATAGGGCCAATAAAGGACAAAAATGGGAGGTTAGTCACAAACGACAGGGAGAGGGCAGAGGCGCTAAATACTTTTTTCTCGTCGGTATTCACCAAGGAAAAAGACGGGTTTAATGTAAATGATAAAACACAAAATTTAACAATAAATACACCTGAGTGGTTGACTGAAACTGGAATACAACATAGGCTTAAACTACTTGATGCAAATAAAGCATTAGGACCTGATAATCTACATCCCACGGAACTCAACAAGGAGATAACGAGACCATTGTTCCTAATTTTTAAAGAATCCGTAATGGCTGGTTGAGTACCAAGCGACTGGCGAAGTGCAAATGTGGTACCAATATTCAAAAAAGGGTCAAAATGCCAACCGGGGAACTATAGACCAGTTAGTCTGACATGCATAGTATGTGAACTGTTAGAGGGAATTATTAAGGATTACTTAGTGGAATTTGTCCGGGATCATGGCATAATAAATGATAACCAGCATGGATTTAGGAAGGATCGTTCTTGCCAGACCAACCTGATAACCTTTTACAAAGAGGTGAGTAGAGATCTGGATGGAGAGAGGCCAGTGGACGTAGTATATCTGGACTTTTCCAAAGCATTTTATACGGTGCCACATAAACGCTTGTTATACAAGCTAAGGGATATGGGCATAGATGAATTAGTGTGCACGTGGATAGAAAACTGGCTAAAGGAACATGTACAAAGAGTATCGATAAACGGCACCTTTTCAGACTGGGCTGAAGTCATGAGTGGCATGCCCCATGGTTCTGTGCTGGGCCCCATGCTTTTTAACCTGTTTATTAATGATATCGGGGAGGGAGTGAGTAGTCATGTCTCAGTGTTTGCTGATGATACGAAAATTGGGAGGGTAATAGACATGGATTTAGATGTTATAACATTACAGGAGGACCTGGATAAACTAGGGGAGTGGGCAACTGTATGGCAGATGAAGTTCAACGTTGATAAATGCAATGTAATGCACTTTGGATTTAAAAACGGGCAAATGGACTATACACTTATGGGTGTGCCACTAGATAAATCGGAAACAGAGAGGGATTTTGGGGTGATTATGACCGCAGATTGAATAACAGCTCGCAGTGTCAGACTGCTGTAAACAAAGCAAGCAGAGTCCTGTCTTGCATAATATTTTGCAAGGACAAGTCTGGAATTTTACCACTATACAGATCACTGGTTCGGTCACATCTGGAGTATGCGGTCCAGTTTGGGTCATCAATACTAAGAAAAGATGTCGTTGAGCTGGAAAAAGTCCAGCAGAGGGCAACCAAACTCATTAAGGGGTTCGAAGACCTGAACTATGAAACAAGGTTGTTAAAATTAAATATGTTCTCTTTGGAAGTTAGGAGATTAAGGGGGGACATGATTTTCTTGTATAAACTGTTCAACGGCGACAGCAACATTATTAACAAACTATTTACGGTTAGCTCCGTAACAAAGACCAGAGGCCACCACCACAAATTGGTAGAAAAAAAATTCCTACACACGGGGCGCAAGGGGTTCTTCACAGTTGGAGCGGTTAGGGTCTGGAACTCTCTGCCGCAGGAAGTAATTTCAGCGAAGAGTGTGGAATCATTCAAGAAACTCCTGGACGAGTTCCTTGGAGACCGTAACATAAAGGGGAACAAGTACTCTTAAAGAGCAAAATCACACATGGACTCATACACACGCACACATCTTCTCAAACATAAATGCACACACGCAATAGGTTGGACTTGATGGACTTATGTCTTTATTCAACCTCAAATACTATGTAACTGTGTAAATAGCAAAGTTATGTGTTTACAATAGACCTATACAACTGCAAATGTTTATTTGAATTGTAATATTTTTCCAAATTCAAAATGGCCGCCAACCTTGGTGACATTTGGAACCCATATTGTATTTGGCAGTTATGATGTTGATTTATCATATCTTTAAAAAGTTTAACATACTTCAATAGTGCTGAAAATGCATGTTTATGCAATTTGATGCAATGTGAAAAGTGATTGGCTTGTGGCGGCCATATTGATTTTGGGATTGGATCTGTTTTTACAATCGTGGTAGAAGAGTTCGCCCTGGACATATGTGTAAAGTTTTGAATTATTGCAGAACGGATCATTACAAGTCAATTGACCACATGCTTCGGCGGCCATGTTGAATTGTGTCAAATATTCCTATTATTTTCATGCTCTTTTTTTCTAATGCTAATTATAACCACACCGTTATGTAAAAACTCATGACATTTGGCACAATGGTACAGAACGGTGCTGTGTTTAATCTTTGGCAACATAAAGGTCATAGGCCACATGCTCTGGCGGCCATCTTGGTTTAAGCAAGCATATTTCTGACAATTTTCAAGCATCTGTTTTTTCATAACTGCAAAGGCTACAGATATACAAATTGCTATGTGAGGATATGCTGAACTCTACAGTTGTATATGTTTATTACAAAACATGTGACCGCATGGTTTGGATTGTGCAATATTCTGCAAACAACTTAAACTCTGAAACCATTTATCAGAATAACTCAACACTTTGCACATTTGTCCAGGTCTACCAAGGTTGTAAAAACAGGCCCAATCCCAAAATCAATATGGCCGCCACAAGCCAATCACTTTTAACATTACAGCAAATTGCATAAACGTGCATTTCTATCACTAGTGAAGTATGTTATACATATGATAACTCAAAATCATAACTGCCAAATACAATATGGGTTCCAAATGTCACCAAGGTCAGTGGCCATTTTGAATTTGGAAAAATATTACAATTCATGGAAACATTTTCAGTTGTATAGATCTATTGTGCATACATAACTTTGCTACTGATGTCTTTAAGAGCAATATATTCCCATGTGCTATAACCGGCTCTAATGCTTGGCCACCTTTATTGCTGCTTGCAGCTATATTTATTATTAGGTGGCCAAGCAACTAAGTTGCTAGACACCTATTGTATCTGTTCAGATTATTATTATTAGGTGGCCAAGCAACGGAGTTGCAAGGACACCTCTTGTTATTGTGCTGATTATTATTATTAGGTGGCCAAGCAACGAAGTTGCAAGGACACCTCTTGTTATTGTGCTGATTATTATTATTTTTATTATTATTATTCCACCGCTTTTTTCAAATGCCTGTAACAAGTGCTCTGTTAGTCAAAAACTCATGAAACTTTTTTTTTTTTTAATTCTCGTTTTTATTGAGCATATCAAGTATAGAGTACAAAGAGAGCTAACATCAGCTCACACACGTCAACTAAAAGATGGACGCAGCCACCAACATCAAGCAATTAAGGCATACACTGTGGTAAAAGAGAATTATACTGCATATCAATGGTGATTGGTTGTGAACACCACTCGCTTTACCAGCCGCCTGGAATTGAGGGGTTCGGTGAGATGTTAGTCTGAGTCTTTTGATTCTAAAACCACATGAATTGTATTTACAACAAAACAGAAAAAAAAAAAAGCGCTCATATTTTGACCATCTGGGCTAGCAGGGCCTTCCCGGCCACCCACTAACCCCATAGACAATGTAGGAGCATAACCTAGAAGCAGAACTAAAGAGGGGGATTAAAGGGAGTGGATAGGTAGCAGAAAGACGAAATGAGGGATGCTCCAGAGGGGCTTCTCTGCGGATTCATCTTAGGAGATCCAGGTATTACTGAGATGCGACAAATTCGTTCCAGTAATACCACATACGACAGAACCGGGACACTGTATCTTTGATGGTGCTGGTAAGGTCCTCCATTTGCTTAATATCATTGATCTTACTAAACCATAACTGGATGGTGGGAGGTGACGCCTGTTTCCACATGGCTGGAATACATGCGCGGACTGCATTGACTAGGTGAATAATCACCGAGTTCTTATATCCCTTCAAGGGCCGTGAGTTATGGTGGAGTAGGAAAAAGGAGGGAACATTTCGGTATTTGTGAATCCGAAAATTTCTGTGTGATGTCCCGAACCTGCAACCAAAACGACTGCAGGGACAGACATGACCAGAATATGTGTAGCATGCCTGCAGGGGAGGAGCCACACCTCCAACAGAAGTCGCTGGCATCCGGGAAGATCCGCCTCAGCTTCTGGGGGGTGTGGGGGTGTGGTACCACCTGGTCATGATTTTATATCCTGATTCCTGATATCTATTACAAATGGATGACTTCAGAGAGAGCATCAGCAATTTAGATTTCTCTTCCGGTGAAAAGGATGTCCCCAGGTCCCGTTCCCATTCGTCCAGGAACAGCAAAGGCATTTCAGAGTCTGAGTTGATAGCAGAGGGAGAGGGCTCTATACAGGGTCCCTGTGCAAATACACTCCTTCTCAAAACTCGTGAGTGGTCGTGTTAGAGATGTAGGGCTGGGCAAGGAGGAGAAAAAGTGAGTTAGTTGATAGTGGCGCCAGAATCCTAGCGGTGCTAGGTCGTTATCTGCTGCCATCTTGGATCCTCGGAGGAAGTGTAAGGCCCTGAATAGACCGCTTTTTCCCACCCTTAGGAATGCCGGGTCCTGAAGTCCTGGAGTGAAGTCAGGGGAGCCTATCACAGGGAGAAGTGGGAAAGGATATGGGGAAAGGCGTGCAGACTCAAAAAGATGGGACCGAAGAGCCTGTGGTAATTTGGGGCACCAGGGGAGTGTCCTAAGGGGGATCGCTAAAAAGGATTGCTCTACCACCACCCATGATTTCTGCGTGTCCTGCCGACACCAGTCCAAAACACGAGCCAGGTGTACCACTTCATAATAGTATCATATGTCGGGGAGTGCCAGACCCCCGCAGCGTTTAGGGAGGCGCAGGATGGAGTGGCGCAATCTGGCCGGTTTGGAGCCCCAAACAAATTTGGAGATCAGGGATCTGATAGAGGCGAAGAATCCTGTGGGGACTGCAACAGGGAGGGCCTGCAAGGGGTACAACAGTCTAGGTAGTACATTCTGCTTAATGACGTTACATCTCCCCTGTCAGGGACGTAACCAGCAGCGGCAGCTGCGCCGCAGATCCGGGCCCCTTCTCCAGTTCAGACATCACAACTCGACGTCGCACTCCTCGGGCCGTCGAACGTAGCCCCGCCCACTGATGCCGGCTCACTCGGTAAAAGCGAGGGAGATTCAATTGCTCGACGTTCAGTCAATGGAGACTGTACGTTGAGCAATAGCTCTCCTACCCGCCTGCTGAACTGCTGCATCTCGCTACTCACAAGCCTGCAACTTCCCAGGAGTTAAAGGAGAACTATGGGGTTCTATCTTTTTTTATGAATGCATTCCTTAGGCTAAATAAGTAAATAATGTAATTTACTGTAATTAGCCAAAATGCACAGGAAGGCTGTAAAACCTTATTTTAGGTGGTGGGCGGTGCTAAGCGCCGCAATGAGAAGACATCCCGATGTATCTGACGGGATCCTCCCCACTGATGATTGACAGTGATTCTTGAGAGCTGCTGCGCGTCCACGAATATATGGACATGTGCAGCAGCTCTCTCCTTACCTGCACGTCCCCGTGTGCCAGCTCCTTCCCCCCTCTCTCTTTCTCTCCCTGCTGACAGATCGTAGATCGTGGATCGCTGATGACAGAGGGGAAGGAGCATTCTCTCTCTCTCTCTCTCTCTCTTCAGCATTTACTACAAATCGGAAAGTCCATATATGGTAAATGATGTCACTGGAGATCCCTGCTGATCG
>NW_017308158.1:69917-76835 GCF_000935625.1 Nanorana parkeri
CCGCCCCTGCGCTTAGGTCTCTCAGACGCACTAAAAGATGAATTGGCCCGAGCTGACCTCCTCACTACTCTGGACGGCCTCATCCAATCGGCTATATCCATCGATCGAAGACTCAGGGAGCGAAGAGCAGAACGTGCCACAGGGTTTTCCCCAACAACCCGGAAGGTGGTCCGCGAGTCGTCCGAGGAACCGATGGAGATTGGTGCCATAAAAGGACCTCTTTCACCTACCGAAAGGCTGCGCAGAAGACAACATAATCTGTGTATGTACTGTGCATCCGCAGAACATATGGTTGACGTCTGTCCCTTAATCCGGAAGAAACTGGAGGGTAAGTCCTTTTCCTCCTGCAACCATCGCCATATCAAGAGTACCCCGTCAACTTACATGTTCTTGTCTTTAACGTTACAGTGTGAACAAAACCGCATCCACGTGGAGGCCATGATTGACTCGGGCGCCTGCGGAAATTTCATAGACTCCCAGTTTGTGAAAAAAAATAAAATTCCCACACAACCAAAAGCATTACCAGTGTCTGTCAGTTTTATTGATGGGTCCACGTTGACCTCTGGTCCCATTATACTGCAAACCCAACCCTTACAGGTAATAGGCCCTTCTAATCATATAGAACACATAGCCTTTAACATCATTCCTTCTCCTGTCTTTCCCATGGTTCTAGGTCTACCATGGTTAAGACAACATCAGCCTTCGATGGATTGGGCTCAGGGTCATGTAAGGTTAGACTCCCCATACTGTAGGGACACCTGCTACCTCACCCTGCCCATCCTTCAGGTTGAGGCCGGCTCGGTGCCGCACCAGTATCGGGATTTTGAGGATGTTTTTTGCAAAAAAAAGGCAGACACCCTACCTCCACACCGGGCATATGATTGCCATATCGATCTAGTACCGGGTAGCACCATCCCTGTGGGCAGGATTTACCCGCTCTCAGAACCGGAACTTGCACATTAAAAAAATTACCTTGACGAAAACCTTAAGAAAGGGTTTATCCGACCCTCAATGTCACCTGCGGGTGCCGCCATGTTCTTTGTGCGTAACAAAGACCTGAGTCTCAGACCTATCATCGACTCCAGGGGCCTGAACATGATTACGGTTAAGAACAGATACCCACTTCCCCTCATCCCGGAACTTATTGAGAGACTTGGCAGTTCTCAAATCTATACTAAACTGGACCTTAAGGGGGCATATAATCTCATAAGGATCAAGGCTGGAGAAGAGTGGAAAACTGCTTTCAGAACGAGATACGGGTTATTTGAATACGGGGTTATGCAACGCCCCAGCCACTTTCCAGAGGTTCATAAATGACATCTTTAGAGATCTCTTAGATGTCTGTGTAGTCATCTATTTAGATGACATTTTAATCTACTCTGACAACCTCAAACAACATAGGAAACATGTGTGCTGGGTGCTAGCACGCCTACGCGTTCATAACTTGTATGCCAAACTTGAAAAGTGTTCTTTCGAAACGAAGACTGTTCCTTTCCTAGGGTAGATTATCTCGCCCGAAGGCATTAAGATGGATACGGCTAAGGTTGACTGTGTGCTCAACTGGCCGATACCGCACTCCCGCAAGGCCTTGCAGAGGTTTTTGGGATTTTCTAACTTCTATAGAAAATTCATAGAAAATTTCTCCCGAGTGGTCAAACCCCTCTCCATATTAACCAGTTCAAAGGTCAAGTTCAAGTGGAACCCTAATGCCCAGTCAGCCTTTGAGGAGTTAAAAAGAAGGTTTACCACCGCTCCTATACTACACCTACCGGATGCCAAAGCCTTCTATGTCCTGGAAGTAGATGACTCGCACTCTGCCATAGGTGCCATTCTGTCGCAAAGGTTCTCAATGAATTCTCCTATCCATCCGGTGGCTTTTTCGCGTACGTTGTCTCCTTCTGAAATTAACTACCCTATTGGGGAGAAGGAGTTACTCGCTGTGAAACATGCCCTGAAGACTTGGCGGCATCTCTTGGAAGGTGCTAAAAACCCTGTCACTATCTATATGGATCACCAGAATCTTCAATACCTGCAGGTGAATAAAACCCTTTCCTCTAGACAACTCCGGTGGAGCCTCTTCTACAGTAGATTCAACTTCACACTTACCTACAGGCCCGACTCAAGGAATGGGAAGGCCGACGCCCTATCCAGGGTTGAAGAGCGGCTCGACTCAGTGATTCCACCGACCTCCATCATCCCTTCTGGAAAGATATTAGCAGCCATTGTTCCCTTGAAACAACAGCTCCTAGAAGGACTAGAATTCGAGAAGGGGGTTGCACCACCAAATCTAAGAAAGGACCCCGAGGGGTTTCTGTACAAGAATTCGAGACTCTACATTCCTCCTTGCCTACAAATAGAGATCCTCAAACTCCTCCATGACAAGCCTCTTGTGGGTCACCCAGGAGTGAATAAGACTTCTGAATTGGTCAAGAGGTATTTCTGGTGGCCCAAGATGATGGAGACCATTAAGGAATTTGTTTCCACTTGTGAGACTTGTGCTACTTGTAAGTACGACAAGGGGAGACGCTATGGGCTACTGACTAGTCTCCCCATACCCTCACAACCTTGGGAAATGGTGTCCTTAGACTTTATTGTAGAACTAAAACTAAACAATAAAGGTGATCAGCGCCAGTAAGTGTAATGTGGAAAATGTGGCTGTGGATAGATTCACGAAAATGGCCCACTTTGTACCATTGCAGAAACTGCCCTCTGCCCAGGAAACCGCAGTGGCATTCCTGAATAACATCGTCAGACTACATGGTATACCGGGCCAGATTGGTTCGGACCGGGGAAGCCAGTTCGTGTCCAGCTTCTGGAGGGCCCTGTGTAAACTGTTGGGGATAGATCATAGACTCTCCAGCGCTTACCACCCCCAGACCAATGGGCAGACTGAGAGAGTCAATCAATGCCTTGAGCAGTTTCTACGCTGTCATTGTTCGTATCTACAGGATGACTGGGTGGAGCTTCTTCCCTTAGCGGAATTCTCATACAATAATTCCATTAGCTCATCATCTCAGTTCTCTCCGTTCTTCGCAAATTACGTGTTTCACCCAAACCCGCTGCCCTTCTCTCTCGCTCCAACCAATAATCCTGCCACGCAGGACTTCCTTACTCGCATTCTACAGACCCGTGACTCCCTCAAAACCAATTTGCAGGTTGCTCAGAAAAGGCAGAAACGGTTCTATGACATGAGGAGACGTGAACCCCCCTCTTATCAGGTCGGGGATTTAGTATGGCTTTCCACGAAAAACTTGAAGGTCAGGACCCCTTCTAGGAAGCTAGGTCGCTTATTCGCGGGGCCATTCCCTATTGACAGGGTTATTAACCCTGTCACAATGAAGCTTGCATTGCCACCAGACCTAAAGATTCACCCGGTTTTTCATGTGGCACTTCTCAAACCCTATAAAGGCAACAGCCTTCCCAACCGGGTGCCTCCAGCTCTTCCCCCTGTTGAAGTGGAGGGGGTTGAGGAATTCGAAGTCCAGCAAATTCTGGACTCTAGGAAAAGGCGGAACTCCTTCCAGTACCTCATCCGTTGGAAGAACTATGGTCCTCAGGAGGACACTTGGGAAAAAGCAGGTGATGTGCATGCTCCACGGCTCCTCTGTCAATTCCATTTCAGATACCCGCTGAAGCCGGCTCCTACAAGAACCCCTGGCAGGGGTTCCCTGGGGAGGGGGTACTGTCAGGGACGTAACCAGCAGCGGCAGCTGCGCCGCAGATCCCGGCCCCTTCTCCAGTTTAGACGTCACAACTCGACGTCGCACTCCTCGGGCCGCCGAACATAGCCCCGCCCACTGACATCGGCTCCCTCGGTAAAAGCGAGGGAGATTCAATTGCTCGGCGTTCAGTCAATGGAGACTGTACGTTGAGCAATAGCTCTCCTACCCGCCTGCTGAACTGCTGCATCTCGCTACTCACAAGCCTGCAACTTCCCAGGAGTTAAGGTGGTCTGCATCTAAACCCCCCTGCACGTCTCATCTCTGGACTGTGGCCAAGATACACTGCTGACAGCCTGACTAAAAACCGCAAGTAACTGGGAGATTTAGACTGTGTTATAGTGTTGCTGGACTATATCGCCATCTGCTGGCGAGAGCTATACTGCACCCTCCTGTGATCTCTCCCACTCAGTAGCAGTTACATTTTGCATGTGCTATATTCCATGGTACTATTTCACATTGATACCGCATTGTTTGTTGCTGATCTGTCAATTAACCGCATTTATGTGTGCAATAATTGTGGGAAATTAACTGCATTGTATGCTGGAATACACTGGTAGTTCTCTTTTGTTTAAGTGGTATATGATGTTTGTGGGAGCTGCGCAATCTCACCACACCAAAGAGGGTTACAGCAGCATCCCCAGCCTGAACCACTTCCTGATCCGATTGGGCTGGGCCCTGAGATCTATATCTGAGCTCCATAGGCAGTGGGTAGAGCATTACATCCCCGTACAGGAAAAGGCTATTCGGGTCCAGTCATGGAGATCCTGTCTAATCTTTTGTAACAGGGGGAGGAAATTCGAACGGTACACTTCTGCTAGATCAGCCGGGAGATGCATACCCAAGTATTTAATGGAAGTCGTGGACCACTTGAAGGGGAAGTTGTCACATAGGCGTTGTACCTGAGAGGAGTGGAGGGTGAGGTTAAGGGCCTCCGATTTTTGGGCATTGACATGGAAGTTGGATAAAACCCTGTATCTTCGGAACTCCTCCACCAGATTCGGGAGGGAAATGTCTGGTGCCTCTAGGAAGAAGAGTAAATAGTCAGCGTAAGCCGCTGCCTTATGTCTCTGGGAAGCCGTCTCTATGCCCTTAATGTTGGGATTAGCACGTATTGTTCGTAAGAGGGGTTCCAATGTAAGGACGAAAATCAGAGGGGAGAGCGGACATCCCTGTCTCGTGCCGTTGGTGATGGGGAATGTAGCTGACAAGGATCCATTAATCTGGACTCGAGCCGAGGGTCTGGAGTACAAAGACATCACCCACGATAGCATATGCGGACCCAGTCCCAACTGCTACAGTGTAAGCCTCATAAACGTCCAGTCTACTCTGTCAAAGGCCTTCTCTGCATCGGTGGATAATATAAAAGCCGGAGTCGCCCTTGGCAGAGCAGATGAGGTTCAGGGCTCGTGTGGTATTATCCCTTGCTTCTCGCGTCGGGATGAAACCCGCCTCATCTGGGTGTATGATGTCCCTAATGTAGGGTAGCAGCCGTAGGGAAATCATTTTGGAAAATAGTTTGGTTTTCGACATTCAGTAAAGAAATGGGGCGGTAACTCTGGCACATCAAGGGGTCCTTTCCCGGTTTCGGGATCACAGTTATGTGGGCTGAGAGAGACTCCCCCGGTAGTCCACCCGTCTTGCATACCGAGTTAAGGGCCCAAGTGAAATGAGGAGTCAAAATGGGGGCGTAATGTTTAAAGTATTGTAAGGTAAATCCGTCTGGACCGGGAGCTTTTCCGGATTGAGTCTGTTTCAAAGCAGTCTCTAATTCTTGGTCAGTAATCGGGGATTCTAACAGTACAATCGCCGCTCATGGGATGGTAGGGAGGCCAGAGGATGCTAGGTATTCCCTAATACGGGACCGTCTCTCCGTTATTCCCGACGCTGAACTCGGTTGAGAGAGATTATAGAGAGAGGAGTAGTAAGCGCGGAAATTGTCCGCGATCTCAGAAGGAAAATGTGACAGGGAGCCCGATGGGGACTTGATCACCGGGATAAATGTCTTAGATCTCTGCTGACGAAGGGCATGGGCCATGGATCTGCTACAGTGGTTGCTGTATTCATAAAAAATGCCCTTGGCATTTAGCCGTCACCGCTTTGGCGCGTTGTAGGCATAAGGAGCGGAGGGAGACCCATAGCAGGGACAGTTGGGCCGAGAGGTCCGGGTCTAGGTCTAGCTTATGTCGGAGTTCGAGTGTGTGAATCTGAGATATTAACGAGGAAATATGTTGGAGACGTTGCCGCTTAACCCTTGTGCCTAATCTGATCAAGGTACCCCCTTATGTATGCCTTGTGGGCTTCCCATATCGGGTATGGGGAGCACTCTGAGCCCGAGTTTAGCTCGAAGTAGGTCCGCAGCTCTGATGCGATTTCCGCCGAAAGGGCCGGATCCTGCATCAGGGTCTTGTTCCGCCTCCATCTCCACGGTCTAACATCTGGGGATGCCACGTCCACGCCAATTGCAATCGGGGAGTGGTCAGAGACAGAGATAGTACCAATGGTTGATTTAGACACCAAGGGCAGGGAGGAATGGTGTATCAAGAAGTAGTCAATGCGTGTATACGACTGTTGGGCTGAGGAGAAAAAGGAATAGTCCCTTTCCGCTGGATGGTGGATTCTCCACACATCTGAAAGTTGGTGCATGTGCAGACATCGCCTTATCCTTCGCATCGCAGCTCTAGATAGGTGGGACGCCGACCTAGAAGAGTCCAACATAGGGTCCAAGACCATGTTGAGGTCACCCCTCAATAATCAGTAAACCCTCTCTGAAGTCATCCACTGCATGAACGGGATCTGCGCGTGATTAGGGAGGTATAGGTTCACCAGAGTGACCATCTGGGAGTCTATCTTTCCTTTGACCATTAGAAGGCGGCCCTCCTCCCCTGCATGCAGGCCCACTAAGGTCCAGTGTAGTCCACGACGATGCAAACTCCCCTCGATTTTTTGTCAGGAGAGTAACTGTGATACGCCAGTGGGTATCTGTGGTCCTTAAGGGTAGGTGCATGTTCCTGGCGGAAATGGGTCTCCTGTAGGAAGCCAATCTGGGTGCGTTGCCGGTGCAGTTCCGCCAGAATCATGGACCTCTTCTCTGGGATGTTGAGTCCATTGACGTTCATTGACAGGAAACGAATTGGGGGCATCGTAGCAGGAAAGCCGCAGAGCTGAGCAGAGACGTATAGACGTGTGGATGATTGGG